>NC_049990.1:2502437-2560023 GCF_000003815.2 Branchiostoma floridae
ACCGGTTATATTCCTCTCTATTTGTTCCATTTCTACGATTTTCCAGCGATCCGGAGTCTGGTAGAGACTAAAAAGTAGGAGTTAATTGGCCTAGGAGTGTTGGTTGGCTTGCCTCAGGTCGCAAACTGTGCTCCTCTGGCGTGTTTTCTGTCTTATTTGGCCAATACTATTTTTCCAGCGACCTGTGGAGGCTAATGTTTTAGGGTGTCTGTTGAGAAAATAGTAACATAACATTTCTCACTGGCAGACGATACGGACATTGTAATACCAAATATGAACTAGTGGTTAAGTTGAAAAGGCCTTGTCTTGGTCCAGTAATTGATTGATACATTGAAAGTAACCACCTACGAAAGTTACCTTTCCGTGACTTTTGAGCTTTGCTCCTTTTGATTAAATAGTGAAAGTGACGTAAGGTAAAACTTTTGCGGGGGCGTCAGAGAAGGATCGGTCGATATTCAAGTTTTGAGAGGGTGGGTTTGGGGCTCGAAGTTCGAGTGTGTGCTGGAGTGTGTGTGTGTGTATGTGTGGTGATCGTGTTTGTCCATCTATACACTCTTTTGTATGCATATAGATGCGTTCAGTATGTATGCGTACTGTTCAAACTTCATTGTCACGGGAAAGCGTAGAGTACGGTAGACCCATGGAAATATCACTCTCCAAGTAGACGGGTCGGATCCGACTGTTTTTGTGAGGCATCCCGGCGGCTACGAAGAAAATGATTCAAGATAGAAAGCCCGATAAAAACGCTTAAACCATTAAAAGCAGCCGGAGCCTTACTTTCAGAGAAAGAAATATAAATTGTGCTGTATATCTATACATATTACATGAACCGGAACTTTGTTGATGTTTCAACTCGATAGAGTATGAATTTATATGTATGTATGTATGTATTTATTTATTACATTAGCGTCCTTGGTAGGAACGCGATGTTAAGCGTTGGATTGATCTTCGACCAATCTTAAGATAGCAGCTGACGACTTTTGACCCAGGTGCGGCAGCGGTGGACTTCTCAGACGGCCCCTCGGCGAAACTTGCTTCCGCGAACAGTTGGTTTCGTCACACTCGGGACTTTCCGTCTAAACAAATGAGGCATTGTTTGGCAAGTGGTCCAGGTAAACCGCAGCGAAACCGTGTAGTTTAGGGGAGGGCAGGGTTAGTAGTTGTGTTGTTGCGCGGGAAAAATAACCACAATTTACGCACTTCAAGTCATAAAATTGAGGAAGATTGGCAGATAATGAGTCCATCAGTAAATTTTAGTGCAGCCGTTTGCCGCTTTCTCTAATAAAAAAAAAGCTCCCCTTTCCTTACATGGTACGGTCCACACGATGTTTGTTGACCCGAAAACCAAGACAAAGGCCCTCGCCCACTCCTCTCACCACGTTTCCTTGTGCCGGGGGTAGGTGCTGTCCCGCCTCTTTTCTGCGGTCAAAAATTAATTTTTGACCACTTATGCTTCCGCCGGAAGTCTTTAATTAGCTCCCACCTCACATGGGACAACCTGGCCACTTTCTCCAGGTGTACTCCTCGCCACAAGACGGCTTTCTTGAAGTGTAGTCCTCGCCAGGTTTGCCTAAAGGGGCCACAGCACAATGAATGAAATCGCGTACAACAAGGTCGCGGCAGGCGGCGTGGAGAGACAGATACGGATCCTGAAGTGGACTGTGGCGGGTCTGTTTGCCACGGTCGTCTGCCTGACCGGAGCGTTCGTCTACGTCACCGTCAATCTCTTCAGCAAACTGGACGCCGTGGATCGGACGGAGCCGTGGACGGGTGGCGGAAGGCTGGGACCGGGGGACACGGGTTCTAATCCCACCATTCAGGAGGTAAATATACACAGGCTTGGATCTCCGAGCAGATGTTGTGAGGGAAGGTCGCAACGTTTCCTGGTGAAAGAAAACAGGACCAAACTTTGTCCAAAGGAAATTTTGCTACCTTCCTCCTAACATCTGCTTGGAGATAAGTAAAGACACATAGATTTTAGGAAGTTTAAGTAGTCAAAGCCATCTAAAGATAAAGATAAAGATTTCGACTACAGGACGAAAAGAAAATTTTACGAGCTTCCTCCTAATATCTACTTTGAGATAAGTTAAGTCATAGATTTTATAACGTTAAACTAGTAAGAGCAACTAAAAGATAAAGATTACGACTTAACTGTCTAAATGTGACTATAGGAATGCCTTAGTTTTTAAAGTATATATGCTAGCTTTGTGTCTGAACTTCGGCGTGGTAAAGGTAGCCACGTATCACCAAATCTGTATTGGCTGTGGACTTAGGCATTACGGGGAGGTTAAGTCAGTTTCTAGTCTTTGTACTTCATATAACGTTCGGTCATGATTCCGATAGTGTAGAGCGGTCCGAGGCTGAAACCAAGAAACTTTCTACAGTTTCCTTCACACCTGTTAGCATAGGTTCGCGCGCTCGCAGTGGGTTTCCAGCGACATGTTTTTACAGACTACCCAGACTTGCCCAAGGCAAAGGGTACACGGGTGAACTTTGAGCGTTCAGCTTCCGTAAAAGTGTAAATGTTTGCGGGGTTTGAATTCGCCGTAGGAAGAAAATGGATTTCAATTGAGCGTTTGCGGTGCACCGGTGGTTTTAACTTCGCGGTTGAAGCAGAAATTTTCGCGGCGGGTTAGAGTTCGCGGTGAAGGACTCACCACAAAAACCGCGCACACAAAACAACCGCAAACATCCCGCCTTTTTACAGTATGTGGCAGTTGGTTTGCGTTATCCGCTTGAGTTGGCGCTTGTTGAGATTGCCTATCAGACATTGTCAGACTTGTCAGACTTGTTTTCGTCTCGGAGACTCTGAGATTAACCGCAACCGAGCTGCCAAGTGTTATTACTTACTTAGCCTCCCGCGGGTTTTACTGGTCAGCTGTTTATGAAGTCAGTCTGGTGACAAATACCTTTATAACGTTTGTTAGGCCTCTCATTCTGAAGACTTCGACATGATTGAGTTTAAAAGTTGTGATCTTCGTGCGAAAGAAGTTAATCTCTAAGCTAAAGGGATACTAGTATTCTGAAATTTTAGTTTTGCATGGAGAATGTGCCAATGGCCTTGAGTTAAGAGCAAAATGGCTTTAGAAAACAGTTCTTACTCCGAAAGAAACTATGTAATAGCCGTCACTCTTCTCTGCTGTCCAAACTGACGCAGTGTCAAGAGTGTTTCCTGCTGTTTTGACTTTTAGTATACTTAGCGTCCCACCGGTGTTACAGCTGACAAGGTCAACATCACAAACTTCTCAATCACTTCTCCCCAAAGTTGTCACCCTGTCCAGGGTTTGCATTTTGATAAATACAGGTCAAAACCTTGAATTAGGTCAACGTAGCAAATGGAAGTTTGTGGGTTAAATCAATCATTCAATGAGTTTGATAGTTGAAATCTTCGTGAGACGTGTACAGAACCAGACATAATGACATTTCAGACTTGCCTCACGGGTACCATGGGTCTATTGTTACTGTGATTGCTAGTTTATATATGCTGACTTAAACCCCTGAATTACTTCCTTACAAACTTGTCCGCAAACTTGTCCGTCTGGTCAAAAGCACCAAAACGCGGCGTAACTTTCGTGAGAACTATGATTAGAGCCCGAAATCAAGAATTTTCCGTGTTGACTGAGTCTATTGTTATTGTTTCTGCACGACTAATTCCAACTTTACAAAAGTATAACACATAAAATACTTCGTTGCCAAGTAGTTTAGCCCACTGGGTTTTGTAGGATCCCTACAGACCCCATCATTATGAATTACCCCTTGTTGGTGTTTCTGGCTGGCGTACTGTCAGTATCAGTTCGTAAAGCTAGACTTACGAAGTCTGTTTTGCCTCCAAAATGAGGGTTTGCATGGGGGTTCTGACAACGCTTTACTCTGAATTCAGAAGACCTACCTATTATGCTAAAGTTAGTGAAGGCTATTGCGCAAAATGTAATCTCCCAACTACGAATTACGTAAAAAATAAAAGACGCTTTCCCCGCAAATTACGGGAAGTCAAAATAGGTTCAAAGACGCCCCTCGGTAGTTCCTGAGCAAGGTGCTAGGGGGCCGAATCCTACACAACATCTTCCTTACATCACAATCTATCTGCCACCTACAAGGCAAAACCATAGCATGTCCGAGTCATCAAACAATGACGTTCCGCTGCAGTACCAAGAGCGCACACAATGGGGCCCAAAATTGTCCTTGAAATTTGTCTTTCCGACCCCTATCCACATATCAAATGTTATTATCATCCATCCAGAGTTTCATAAGTTATGCTGACCACAAATATATATCCGGAAACATAGACAAACACACAGACACACCAAAAACAACACCTCCATTTTTCACGGAGGTAAAAAGAGCATACATGTACAGACCCTCGTATCGAACGCAAGGTAAGCGTTATTCCAGACAGCAACACCGACATGACCGATAACCCCGCCACGAAGCACGCGATGTTTACGCCTTGGGCATTTCCTTGTCGAGATAAGGTTACAGACGGCTGTTTTCTTAAGGCTTAAAAACGCCGTCTCAAACATGAAGGAAGTTTTCTTTAAAGACTTGATATACAGTCTCAAGCTTGAAGGAAGTTGGATGTCCGGCTTCTTTCTCGGACGAATCTTGGTACGCTCTCCAAGTAGATGTTAGTGTCCGGCTTGATTTGAACGTCTTTTGTACTGGAAAGTACACTATCAGATAAGAAGTTTTAAAACACTGTTTTTTAACATATAAATTATAACGTGCTGTTAGACAGACTGCCTAAATTATGGGTGAAGCTAGGATGAGACTTAAATTGCAATGTCCTCTAAGTCTATTACTTACGTTGGAGCAAAAACTTTGCTAAGAAGAACAAACTGGATTATGATTTAAGGTTGTCCAATCTAAACATGAAGTACCGAAATTCTGGGCCCTCTAGCGGTCCCTTTTACACCACATGGATTTGGTTATCGTTAAATTAGCGCTGCTTCACTTCACAGATGTTGACATTGACATATCGTTTATCATTTTCCTCAGATCGTAGCAGAAATCTTAAAAAACGAAACTCTCTGGCGGGATAAACATACAGGTGAGGATAGAATGTTGTTATAAATCCGTCATTGTATGTAGGCTGTGGGTTTGCTAAGTCATGATCAGTATTCCCTCTCCTTTAGTTTCGGGCTTCTCACTCTTTCTCTCCCTCTTAGCTCTCCCTCTACCCTCTCTCTCTCTGTCTCTCTCTCTTTCTCTCTCTCTAGCTCTCTCTCTACACACACACACTCACACAGTCTCTCTCTCTTGTGCTCTCTCTATCTATCTATCTATAGCTCCCTCTATTTCTCTCTCTCGATTAGTTACTGTTTCCAAATACATATGCACATTTAGGAAAAGCTTTTCAACTCTCTCAATATCTTTCTCAGTTCACCCTGCTTTCTTTCCCTCCATGTCCTATCTCTTTTGGTGATCTCCAAATGCATACTCACATTTTCTATAACTTTTCAACCCGCAAGTATATATAGGCGTTTCAAATAGACGCCAAAATTAGATAGCTTGTGTACGGTATAGGGGGTTCTATCAGAAAAAGTGTGACTTGATCGCGTAACTTTGCTTTTATTGAAAAGTCATTTATTTCATGTTTTTACTCCCCAGATACCAGCAGAAGAAGAGAGTTCGTGCCCCAGGGCCCCTTCACCCTGCATAACGACTCCAGCAGGGCGTACCTGGCCAAACCCATGGCGCACCTCACGGGGAAATCTGGCTCGGCAAGGCACAGTGAGTATAACTACTAGTAGTCCCTACCTGACAAACTACTCATGCTATAGGGAGAATATTTACAGTGAAGTTTGGCCACCATAGCGTTTCATTTTCCCGCCCAGTTGGCATATGTTAACCTTCGAAGCAGAAGGCCTGGCGCCTGGCGGAGTGTTTTTGACACCGTGCAAGGACTACATGTACAAGTGACAATCTTTATTGACACGACAAAAGTACAGCGACTTTCGTAAGGTCTACATGTATAACAACTACTTACAGTACAACTAAACACATATATATGGATATCTATAGGTATGAATAAATCAGCATGTCATTTACACTATTGGTTCTACGGTATAAACAATCGTGAATATATTTGCCCACTTGTACACAGTGAGGATTATCGCCTCCCAGAATGTAGCTGAGTTTATCTATCGAACAGAGACCCTATGGGAGAAGCAGGGTTTTCGAAGGCTGCTCGGGAAATTCCCTTACCCATCTAGATCGCAAGGTTAGATCGCAGTGAGAGAGTTAACATCATCTTTATTGAGTTTAGGACAAGATAAATGGCTGATAAGACACCTAGGAAAACCTCTTTTCTGGATTATGGTCCGGTTGCCAAACCCCAGTTTTGTGGATAACCTTGCAATGAGGTCGACCGTACAAAGTTTTTTTTTTCTGTTTCTATAGTACTGAAAATATCCATATATTTCGCCAATGTAAAAATGAACTTGCACTCAAATATTTTTTTTCTGTTGATTAATTTTGTACGTCTGATTTTCCCCTCAGCTCGGCGGCACGGCAGGGGAGAGAGAACCGTGAGGATCCAGAGCTGGGAGTCCCGACAGGGCCTAGCAACGGTTGCTAACGGCATGACGCACAGGGAAGGCGCCATCAGGGTTCCTGTGGACGGACTGTACTATGTCTACAGGTAGGGGACATACCTCCTCAAAAACATTTATATATATATGGTCATTTAAATATATACCAGACACGCGTACGGCTCCAAATCTGACCTGCTTTAAGAGACTCTTGAAGTAAAAGTAATTGACCAAAGCGAACGGACACGGACTATGAACACTTAGCCATCTGCACCACTATATGTTTTGTACCATGTATGTGTAGTGATATAGGTTAATGGATTTATTAGTACTCAATGTAATCTGTATCTGTATTATATTTTATCTGACCCCGACCTCCCTCATGACCTCAATGAAAAGCGGCCTGCTGGTCGATTTGAGCTTCTCATGAATAAATGAAGGTTCAAACAAAACAAGTCACCAGCCCCTCCAGCTCTGTCCTGCCACTTGCTACATTATGTAATCGAACACCACACAAGGGGAATGAGGTTTTTTCATAGCTCGAGTGCAGTCTGACCTCGTTACGGCTTGCCTTCATAGCCAAGTAGAGCGTTACTCCTCTTCGTTTCTCAATATAAGTATGTTGGGTTACCCAACATACTTATATTGAGAAACGAAGAGGAGTAACTTGGGTTATTTCGTTTTTATCTCCACCTGGGTTCACAGGATTAAAAACGTCGAGCGTAGCGTTTTGTTAGATACTTCGCTACGCCTCGCATTGAATGAACGAACTAATGGATGAAAGACCAACGGAAGAATGAATGTGTGAATGAATGAATGAATGAATGAATGAATGAATGAATGAATGAATGAATGAATGAATGAATGAATGAATGAATGAATGAATGAATGAATGAATAATCTAATGGCGTTCATAGCCTCGCTCATCTGCTCACCCCTGCTTTTCTCGAAAAGTGTGTTGGTCTCTTTCGTTCTCATTTTTTGATATTTCTGTCCCTCCAGTCAGCTGTATTTCCGGCACGTGCGCCTCCCTGCGACCGACGGGAGTTCTGCAGAAGACCACACCGGTGACCACCAGCTGCTACACTCCACCTTCAAGAAAAGCGCCACCTACCCGGAAAAGCAGGAAATCATGAAGAGTGCAAGAACAAGGTACGTTTATCTAAATTTGTTTGTTTCCTTGTTGTGCTTTTATTCCAGTATTAATATGTCTCCTTAACCGAGACGGGGGCCGATACCAACTTCCAAGCTCCTTTGCTGACGTCACACTTCCGGTCTGGATGTGTGACATAGGCTTTGGTCATTACAACTTGAAAAGCATCAGGTCTAATTGGCCCCTAAACATGAGCGAATTAAAGAATGGGATCAAGCAGAAGCAACCATAGGAGCGAACTACTATCCGGATGGTACCCAGGCTAGCAAAGTTAGTAGTAGTGGTAGTGATATATAGGATGAACTCTACCATCTCTGATCGTATTTTTGTCTTTGCTAATTTTCTCCCGCAGATGTTGGAGCAAAGACAGCCAGTACGGCCTGCTGTCTAGTTACCAGGGCGGGGTGTTCCGGCTGCGGGCGGGGGACAGGCTCTTCGTACAAGTCAGTAACGTCGCCTTGGTCAGCTTCGAGGAGGCCGCAAGCTACTTCGGAGCCTTCATGATATAGAAGGAGAGAGCTACCACTCCTGTAGTACCCTCTACGAGTCGGGCTTTGGCTTTTTACAGTGAGAGACTGGCTAGCATGCCTTCGTAGGACTACAAGAAACCGAGAACAGTTAGAACTGAAATGCCAACAGAAAAAAAAAACGCATCATAAGTCGACGTCCCCCAAAAGTAGCCTCTGCCAGGCCTCACAGGTCGCAGTTAGCCGACCGAGGAGTTAAGTTTCCAGCCACATGTGGAGTCTGGCAGGGGCTACATCAAAAGCCAGACTCGTAAAACCTGCTTAGGAGGCATCTACAACCTTTTCCTGCCAGGCCAGCTACATACATGTAACGGCTATGGCCTATAGGTCAAAATGAGCCAATCAGATACAACCCCGCCTTTGTTGGAGGAACAGTTTGCAGCCAATCACGTTGCGTCTTGACCCCTCCTGGCTTCGTCATTGGTTGATGACTTCCCCTCCAACAACAGGTGATGAAGTAAGTGTATCTGATTGGCTGATGACTACCTAGCACTGAACACGTGAACCAGGTAGTGAAAACTATCAACTGTCGAAAGATTATGTCAAGTAAATGGCATAAAATCATGTTGTTTGCAACGGAATTCCTGACATGACTATAGATGTCTCGACAAAACAAACTTTAAGAACATGAATATTTCTCTAAGTAGAGGAATGTCAGACAGTATTGGTACATGCCAAGTTTTGTAAAATTAATGTAAATATGTACATAATAGTAGAATCTTAACAGAACTTAAGCTTTTTAACTCGAGTTAACATTAAGA
Organism: Branchiostoma floridae; assembly: GCF_000003815.2. Lineage (NCBI taxonomy): Eukaryota > Metazoa > Chordata > Leptocardii > Amphioxiformes > Branchiostomatidae > Branchiostoma > Branchiostoma floridae. Next base: position 2,511,409 of record NC_049990.1, read on the forward strand.
CGAGCATAGTTTTACGTTTTACTTAGTCAAGACACCCTGTGTATATATTGTACATAAATTTTCCTTATGCTTGTCGTTCAAGTGTTTATAAGTTTCTTTTTGCCAGCTTTTTTTACTTTTGGTACATAGTAACAAGTTCGCTAAAGCATAACGTTAGACTAATAAAAGTAATTCCGCATATTTTTCAATAATTACAAAATGCTAAGTGTTGTTTTAATGTGTAAAAATTGTACATGTGCAACTGCTGCTTGGCTGAATAGCTCTACACTGCCAAAGAAATATATGATACACACTTTTCTATCATTCGTGCGGACTGATGGGACCAAATAAAACACGCTTTACACGGAATCCTGCCATCTGTCGTTACTGTCGCATCATGACAATAATGGTTTATCGCTTCCTAGTTACCTTCACAAAAACAATTAATAGAAATATGTTCAAGCCGGTCACCTGCCCAAAACGGTCACTTTTGTCCGGTCCCCAGGCGACCGCCTTGAGCAGGTTTCACTAGTATTTTTATGTCGAACAGCATAAGCGAAGAGGCCATGGATGAATTGTCATAAAATATGAAATGATTAGATTGTATAGATCCCCCAGTTGCTTTCCTTGGTACTGCAACAGAACTCCCGTTTTTTATATCCCGTGTCTTGTAAACGTGATCACGATCTTCTCATGGTAGATAGTTCATGTTTTATTATATCTAGTAACGAAAATGCAACTACTTCATTCATTCACGAGCAGTTGAAATTGAAACGGACATTCCGGCATACCTGATGAATAAACAATACCCGCGTTCTGTTTAACCATTCAGGTAATACCCCCCTCACATTAGGCGCGATTCGATCGGACGACGAGTCTGCGAGCTCTAATTTACGAGGAGGAATGACCATGATTCCGACGAAGAAATGGCAGAGTTCCCACTTCCCGAAAGGGTCATGCCTCCTCGTAATTTAGAGCTCGCAGACTCGTCGTCCGATCGAATCGCGCCTAATGTGAGGGGGTATATGTAACATAAATATAGATGGTTGCTACTTCAATGGTATACATTCGTGAATGTATATGATTTGTCGAATTGATGTCAGACACTTTTCTTTTGAATCCCTGGTTAATACGTTTTGGTAAAGAGTTCAGCTGGAAATCAGTTGTCGCAATTGAAGGTACCTCCAGAAAGATCCATAAACAGATAAACTGACATTTGTTTCCTCATTTTCGCGACTTCAGGTTCTGATATTTAGTTTAGCGGCACGACTTCTGCTCACAGTACCATGAAAAGGAAGTAGGTCCTCTGCAAAAATCCTCGCACCACTGAGCACAATGCCACACCAGTAAGGCCACTCGGGTTGAAATGAGTACCTGACTTCGGTTAGGGCCATCCCTTAGATAGGACGTTAAATGAAGGTAACGTGTTTGAGGAGAGCCACACCTCGAATCATCAAAGCGTCACTGCAGAGGTCTTATTTGTTATCAAGTTAAGGTTCGACTGGCGAGAAAAAAACAAACACTCCGCTATGTGCAATACTACACGCCTTGCCACAAGTCAACAGAGGACTGTCGCACAACAAACTTCTGTTTTCTGTTCGGTGACTTTGACACAGCAAGTTATCCAGCGATACTAAGTAGTGTTAAACAGTGTGTAATGATTATAAATTAGATATTGAGACATAGTAGCATTCTTCAGTTGCTGCGAGTTCCCGCCATTAGGTTAACCATTGTGAGGAACATAAGAATGAGAAGCAACGACACCTGAAAGCGATAGGGGAATCACCTTCTATATATAGCTATGACGTCTCCCTAGAAACGACCAATAGGATTAAAGTTGCCCATAGAAGGGTTAGATTACCGAGAAGGGAAATGTTGAACGTTTCGTTGATAGCAGTGAAAGATGGCGGCTAAGTGTTTATTCCACTTGAAGGCAATTTTTCACTTGAAAAGAAACCTTACGAAGACACAATGCTTCACATGTAAGTCCCTAGCGTCCCATACCACGCAAAATTAATAAAGATAAGGCATAAAATATCGAACAAAAAGAAAACAAGCTCAGAGTTGTGGACAAAACAAATTACATCACTTACCAGCTACCATGACAAGGGGGAACCCCCTTACCTGTCATTTGTTTGTAATTCTGCATTGGCCAATAGTAAAACCTTTACCTTCTATGGTAGCTTGGGGTCTGTTGTCAAAAACAAAGCTAAAATGCTTTAGAAGCGCGGTAGTGGTTAACGGTCATTTAATGCAGTTGCACTTTCGCTAAGGAATGTTTCGCTGTGGAAACTATCTTACCGCAGATACCTGGCTTCACTTGCTGTACTGGCATAAGAACTGTGTAGACCATGGGAGGGGTGGATCCCTACACAAACCTGAAACATGCCGACCTGACGGAGCTCAAGACTAAACTATCCCTCCTCTCCGCAGCGGTGGTGTTGTTGGTTGTTGTTGTGGTGGGTTTGCTGGTGGCGCTGGTCTGTGTGACGGTGTTTCTTACAGAGAAGGTACAAGATGTACAGGAAGTGACCGAGGAGTTAGGCTTACCTGAAGGAAGTGTGTTCAAGGGCGAACCGGGTAAGGGGAAGACAAGCATCGCGGCGTATGTCACTGGGGTAAGGCACTTCTTTTTACACAGCTATATTACATAGCAGAATAGTATGTTATTTGCCAAATATACATACAGTCATGAGTAAAATACTTGTGTTGTGTATAAAGAACATTTATTATCCTGCCACTGCCACACATTTGTAGATGGGCATGTTGTAATATCTCTGACAGTCGTATGCAGGGAACAATGTGTTGGCGATATAGTCAGCCCCTCCTTTGAGTAGCAGATCTTCCATATCTGTTAATTCCAAAAACGATACATGCTACAAAACCGCGACCATTTGAAGGAAACAGGCCCTGTGTCAGCAAGTTGGCAACCTTCTCTGACACCCAGATAAGGTTCAAAACACTTTCATTTTCGGGAGGTGTTTTTCAAAACGCGTCCCGTGCAAGGCATGCTTTAGGCTATGTCATTATGTTATTGAAGTGTGTGACCACGAAGTAAAATGGGGAAGTCATGCTTGACATAAAAGGTATACCATGTGGTACTGGCTAACAATCTTACATTATATCTATCGGTCTATCGGTCGGCCGCAAGGCGGGCGACTGCAAGTCTCCACTGTTTCTTGTCGGCAGCCAGGGTTTTGATCTGCCCCGGTGTGAGTAGGCCGCTTTCGTCCCATTAGTGGTTAACTAATCAATATTTGCGGTCGCGGTTAGTTCCTCTTTTGTTTGTGACACGGTTTCTGTCAAAACAATGCGGTGAATGGAATTGTAAAACATCAGTACTTGACATAGGCGCTATACATGTAACGTTAGGTATGTTGACTTGGGTAACCAAATAAGGTTTTAGTCTGATTGATTGTTTTCGCGCGGTGTTAAGTTGCCATTATTTATTCATTGGGGCTCTTTGAGCGGAGTTTCGTGTCTGGACCTGTTGCAGTGGCGCAGTCAGTAAAAGTAAAGCCACAACAAGGCCCTCAGTCGACCTTGACCTTCGTTTTCCCCAAGCCTACCCACGAACCAAATATCATTATAATCCATCCATAGCTCAGTCTACTGACAAAGTATGCGAAAACACAAATACACACAGAACAGTACCTCCAGTGGACTATAAACCTCCTTCACGAAAGTAAAAGTCGCTGTAGGTGTGCTACGTATACATACTCGTGTCATAGGCATGGCAGTTGTGTTCATGTTTACCTACATGGAAGGAAAGTAAACATTGTTACGTAGACCCCCTTCATGGAATAAAATGCGCTCTTGGGAGGCCACTAGTGCCCCAGGCATTTAAGTTATGTTCATGTTTACCTTTTCACGGAAGGGAAACGTACCGCTGTGCTCCGTTTCTTCTTCCTCTTCTCCAAACTTCGAGAAAAACAACAACATCGATATCTCCTAAGTAATGAGCTTGGAATAACTTGGGATCATTACAGCTGGTAGGTCGGTGCCTGCGACACTGTATCTTTGGTATTCTAACAAATATCTATACTATAATGATTTTATGGAACATGGGCGCAAATGACATTTTAAGCACAAAATCGAACTTAAGAACCACTTTCGACTTTTAAAACCGGGCCGGGGTCACTAGATAATTAATAACTTTGGAACACACCATACGGTCATATAGATATTCTGTACTCAAATGATGCTTTATATATGATATATATCACATGTAAACATTCTGCATATTTTTCCATTCTTTCCAACTACAGATCATTAAACAGGTACTGGGGAACCACACTAACGATGATAAAGGTATGTGCATGCGTTTTCATGGCGCTTCAAAATGTTAGAAAATGTTGTTTCTACAGACTGTAATTCCATATTGTAACACATTTGTATTTTAGGAAGGACAGTGTGAGTGATGTCTTTGCCTGGTATGATAGTCGTGTACAAGTGAATTAGGGTTTAGGAAATTATCAAACATATTAGAGATATCATTGGATATGTAGGTAAACGTGAATATACTGATCTGTCAAGTTCCAAGCCAACTGTTGATCTAAAGTGACACGAATCGGAGTTGAAGAGCTTTTAATGCACAGACCCGGATCGGGATCTCTACCGGCAGACTGGACGCGATTGCAATGTCTGCCCTGACCTCTGTATTCAAACCTTTCGGTTTAGTTATCCAACATGGAGGACAATTCTTACCTTATCATCACATGAGTGCAAACACCCTAAAGAAAAAGAACTAAACTAAATTATATATATATTACAAATGAAACGAAAGTAGCTCTTGGTTAAATGGACATTTTTTTAATCAACAGATAAAGAAGACACGGGAGAGTTTCTCCTACAGGGACCGTTCTACCGTAAAGACGGGGAGGAGGAGCAGACCTTCCTGGCCAAGCCGATGGCTCACCTCACAGGATCAACTCTGAACCGTCCCCAGCCCTTGGGTATCTAACTACTCATATGATCAATCCCATAATCAATCAATCAATCTTTGTATCTCCTCGTATGTTTGTCCAATAGCATCAACATCTAGAAAGGCCGACATTCGCTCTTGAGCAAATAAAGCATATTTCAATCCATCTCTATCCAAATACAGAAGTGTACTGTTTCATATCAGCCTTTTGGTTTTGCAAATCTTGACCTATCCTTAAACACCAAACAAAATGGATTTTTAAAACGTTTCAATCCTAATACCAGAATGTACACCTTCCGGAACACGATTATCTATGCAAAGGGCTGGCACATTCCCAGTGCTAGCTAAATAAAGCCAATCATGTACCAAATTCCTAAATACCAACGTTCTATTCGACGAATGTCGGGACGTAACCCCATTCTTATAGATAAGTGTGGTGGGTTCTTTAACGTTTTCGATGCAAGGCTCTCCTCAAACACGGGCGTTTTCCCAATTTACGTCCCATACAAAGACTATCATTCTCCTACGCAGAGGGGAACAAAGTCGTCTCAAAATTGCTTTGTACCATGGGTCACAGATCCATTTCTGTTGTGGGAGCATGAAGACCATATACATCAGCATAGATAGGAGTTATCGGTTGGTGAACACAAGAGCATTTCTTTAACGATATCGTTGTTCTATTCCAGGCCATGGCCACTCGAACCACAGCACCTTACGTGTGAGGCACTGGGAATCGAACCAGGGACTGGCGACCCTGGCGAACGGGATGAAGTACCGAGACGGCTACATCAAAGTACCGCAGGACGGACTGTACTATGTCTACAGGTAACCTATCAAATGCACGTTTTCAGTGGCGTCAAGTGGCTGAGAGGCTAGGCTAGCTGGCATTAGATCGAGAGGTCGGGGGTTCGATTCCTGGTTGCGTTGTGTCCTTCAGAAAGGCACTTCAAACAACTTTCATTACCTAATACTCAAGACAAGATTTGAAATCAGTTGTTTTAGCCTGAGCGCCAGCTTCAGTAGTTACCACCAGCTCGATCCTTTCTGACACGAAAGGATTAGGTGGCCAGTGGCTTTTTCTGCCATTTCTCTACAACTAAGTTGGATAGCCCTTATCGCATTGCAGAACGATCTAACTTGATTTGTTAGGCTGTATAAAAAAAAAATACAGACAGGGCAACTCAACTAGCCGGCTTGAATATGTGGATATGTGGCGTTATTGGATGCATCTATGAAAGAGCTGACTAGGTTACAAATGTGAATTTGCCTTTAAACATCCAAATTTAAACATCAGATTACGTTTATGTTGACGTTTATCTAATATCTGGGTTTCTAGTCGGCTGTATTTCCGGTACACGAGAAACAGCAAGAATTGGGCGATGTAGTAGTAATTGGTTTATTAACAAAACATGTGCCTGTGCCAGTTTGGTCCCTTTTCTGTTACTTACTTACAAACTATCTTTTGCACCATTTCATACTCGTCATTATGTTAGCTTGCGTGGCCAGCTTTAAAAAAAATCATTTCTTGTTTTACCTGATGTCCGGTAAATGTGCTAAATGAATAACATGTATTTCAAGAGGGTTCATTATGAATGCGCCCATGATATGTAAAACACGTATTTTGGCATTACTTTCAATACAGTGAATAACTTATGAATGAGACCTTACCTGTGTGTTCTCAGTCAGCTGTATTTCCGGTACATGAGAGACAGCAAAGAGTCCCGCTCAACAGACAACCATCAACTGCTGCATTACACGTACAAGAAAAGCGCCACCTACCGGGACAAGCAGGAGGTCATGAAAAGTGCCCGGACAAAGTAAGTGCCACTGCCAGTTCTATGGCCGCACCTGGGACAATTTGTATTGGGGTTAAGGGCACAACCCGCCGTACGTGCAAATACGTGCTGTCTACTTGCCAAAACGTGGGCAATCTTTTGGGATCCGTACTGGTAAGTACCGCCTCCGTACGAACTCGTAGGGATCCCGACGGATTTTGGAGCACGCAGACACGCCGTAGAACTTTATGTGCAGGCAAAACTTTGTGTGCCACCGGGCTGCGAATTGGCACAACACCCCCCCCCCCCCCCCCGTACGTGCCAGTACGGGCGACGCGCCTGCCCTGTACAGCCTGAACGTTTTCAGAAACACGTGGCGGACGTGGCCTCTCAAAACACGTACGGACAAATTGCACGTATGGTGGGTTGTGCCCTTAGCTTTAGCGCCGAATGGCAGCCTCTCCAGACCCTTGATTTTAGCCCCGCCTATTGTAAGCTCCTCACAATTCAGCCCCTAGCTGTGAAGAGAGAGTAGTCGGCCCACAGAGTAACACTAAGAACATGCAGATAGGCCTACCCAACGCGCCAGAGACTCTTACAACAGTAAAGTCTGTGTGTGTGTGTGTTTTTTCAGATGTTGGAGTAAGCGTAGCCAGTACGGTCTGCTGTCGAGTTACCAGGGCGGGGTGTTCCGGCTGCGGGCGGGGGACAGACTCTTCGTGCAAGTCAGTAACGTCGCCATGGTCAGCTTCGAGGAGGCCGCAAGCTACTTCGGAGCCTTCATGATATAGAACGCCTGGCGCCATGTTGGTGTCCCTATTTGCATTTGAGTGTGTTACACCGATGGGCGTTAAAGCAGTTGTACAGAAACCCGCATACGGAAGCTGGTGTGTTACGCCGAAAGTGGGTTATACCTGTCATACAGATACAGATCTCGACGCTGGTGTGCAACGCCGAAGGGCGATTTTACCTGTTTTATACAGCTAGATAAACAGATAGAGGGGCATCGTCGGTTCTTTAAAATTCCCAGTGACCAGAGGTTTTGTCCTACTGCATGAATGAGATTGAAGATGAGTTTGACTTTATCATGGATGGTTCACAATTTGATGATACAAGTGTAAGCGCACAAAGCTGTTCACGTTTCTTGCTATTTCTTCAAAAGTATTAGTTCATTCCATCCTACAGATAAAATACATTCTAGGAGGGGATATCCTAACTTTGTACAAATAGGTATTTTTATTCTATGTATATTCGATGCAATTTGGAACCTAGTAACTTATTAGTCTATTCCCCCAGGTAGCCATCCTTGGCTGTACACATTTACGTGTTTCAGCCAAACCAATAAATATATAGATAAACGACATATCAAAAACGGAAGTTCTGATGCAGTACCTTACAAAGCCACCAGAGGCCATTATCGAACTTCACTTTCCGACCCCTACCCACCTACCAAATATCCTTTTGAGCACACTATTCAAAGACAGACACAAACACACACACACACACACACACAGACAGACAAACACGCCAAAAACATGACTAAAAACCCTTTTTGGCGAAGGTAACAAGTAAGAAAATTATGTCCGACACGAGCTAAATACATTAATTTACTCAAAAACAGAATAATAAGAGAATGCTTTATCTACAATATTGTCGTGCTGTTGTTTCCAAGATAATGTATTCTTCGTGCACGAGGCCGAGTTTCAAATGGCGTCCACCAAATGTGAAAACAACGAAAGTGAAAGTGACGTCAGGGGAATCCCCCTTTCTTACGTCGGTGATTGGACAAGCGAGCGTCGCTCCAGGTAAGGTCTGAGCAAAGGTGTTCTTTTGTCGCGAACCACGCCGCGGGCGGGCAACTTTTCCCAACCGTCGGTTAGCTTACGTTTCTTTCTCCTCTTTCCCCTTAAAATGCGCCTTACTTTGAACCACCTTTCTACAGATAATTGGCTTCAGTTACTCTACTGGCACAAGAACTGCATTGAACATAATAATGAAGGGGGTAGAAACGTACGCTAACCTCGGCTCTATTGAGCCCGTACGCCTACAGAGGCAGGTCACAACTTTAACCCGGGCGGTGGCTGCCTTGTCTGTACTTGTTGCGCTGCTGTTTGTGAGTCTTGTGTGCATGGCTGTACTGCTGTACGGGGAACTGCAGGGCGCTCAGAGGAAGGAGCTGGAGCTAGAGCTAGAGGTGTAGTCAAGCGTGCAAGGGTTGCGTGAGACCGTGCAATGTGGTCTGTGTTTGTCGTCCGTGCCTTTTCTATACGCGAGAGAATGAAATGGCGCAAATATAAAGAGCTGAGTCTCAAAGACACTTTCGCGATGTGAACTACAGTGGAAGCCAGTTAACTGTACAACCGCACACTTCTGTTAGTTGCACGAAATCCTCAAATCCGGTGGTGGTGCGGTCCAGCTTAACAACTTCGCTTTGTTGCACCATTCGGATAATTGCACGAGACGCACTGGCAAATGGGGTGTGCAATTAAGCGGCTTTTACATTATCCTTACGTTACACATGTTAACGCAAAGGGGAACTGTAATTTAGATCATCTGGGCTTGTGGGGATAATAATGAGTCAGAACTATAATCTGGGACTGACCGAACTTCTTTCACTTTTCTCACGTTCGACCTGTTGACTGTTCAAACACGCCTATTGTTTGCCCGCCAGCGAGTTTATATGTTTGATGTACCACCTTTGTAACTGTGCAATTAGCCTCCGTGGCAGGCTTCTCCGTGGAAGGTAGTTAAACGGGGCAAAACTCTCTTCCACAGCAAACTCCCTTCCTCGGCAAACACCCTTTCCCGGCACAAGAGAACCTAGCCAACGTTGATAATCGCGAACCAACGCTCAGATATATACCTGTACCTGTCCTTTCAATTTAACGCGTGAAGAAAAAATTGTGTGCAAGTTGTTGGGTAATTCCGGTTCATGTTACACAGGTCAAACAAGACGCCACCAGGCAGCCTATAAGTGCGCAGTTTCATGTTCAAAGTTTATCTGCTACCATGTCGGAACGTGTCTATTAAACAGTCACACATCTATTACCCATGTGCTGTGCAGTGAAGTGAAGTCGTTTCTTATCTCCAAGCAGATGTAATGTCCAATTCACGGTTTTTCACAGACGTTTTGTCGCTTGCACACGTGGAATACATTATAGGTACAAAAAAGTTTCACGACGCCCCAAACAAGGTCATAAGCATATCAAAGCAACCATGAGTAAAATAACCATACATACAACGTAAGGATGACTATATTATCATGCAGGCTTTAAGTATCGTCTACATTGGAGTAGCTAATATCTGAACATTTTAGGATATATCTACATTTACCTTTTTGCACACTTCAGATCATCAATGCCACTTAACGTTTAGTAACGTGCGTTTGTTGTATAGGTGATCCAACAGCTCTTGCGGAATAACACATATATCGAGAGGGGTAAGTTTGTCGGTTTGTTTCCTGTTCTTTACTGCCATTATTCATCATAGCTTCCGTATAAACATATTCATAACGGTAAATGTTGACAAAATGGGTCAGTTAGCGCTTCCTTATGTTTGGTCAAACTGCAATTTCTTATTTTTGTCAAATCTCTTAGACGAAGAGAAGAGGGGGGATTTCCTACCGCTGGGACCGTACCACACCACTCAGGGGGAGGGAGGACAGACATTCCTGGCCAAGCCTATGGCCCACCTCACCGGATCAACACTGGACGATCCCCAGTTGGGTAGGGAACTTCGCATAAGAAAATACATTTTTACGCATCATGTTGTATTCTGTTTACATAATGACCGTGTAAAAAGGACGGCGTACTGATCACATATTCAGCCTAGCATATTGTAATATTTACATACAAATATAACTGTCTATCTATTTATTTACGTTTCAACTGTGAGTGTCAGCCGAATCTGCCATCCACATGTAGATATAGCCAATGGCTTTTGAAAACCGCAAGCTTTGGATACAGTACCAAAAAACTAGAACATATAGAATTTATATAACAATTGTAGCTACACTGTGTACTTACTTATCTGTGATTTAATTATTAGCATAAATGTGTCTTCTCGTTTTTTTTCTATTGCCCTATCTAAGATTTGTATATATCTTTAGATGCCACAACTCCCATAATGCAAAGTTAGGCAAATATATCAAAGACTGCTTTGTTATTAGAAAGAATAATGAAAGCCATGATTAGCCCAACTCGATTGTAACATTATATCTTGTTTTAGCCCTTTTTGCTATGTTAATAAGGATGTTAAGTCTTATTCTATACACCTATTTTGTACTTTGTGGAATAGTTGTTGCCATACATTGTACCATGTACAAATGTCGTGCAATAAAGTTCTATCTTTATATGTTTTCACGTTATTGATATATCAATTCACAGGTTGCGGTTAAAAACTTAAGTGTCGGACTACAGATGTTGCATGCCTAGTCACTGAAAAAAATGTAGTGGATTCTACCTGGAACGTTTGACAGTTTCCACAATCATATACAGTTGTTTTAGTACAAGCTGTCCTGTGTACTTCAATGTTTTTTATTTTATTTTCCTTTTTGGTCCCTCAATTCGTTCGATCTGACATTCTTCCCCAGCCCTAGACCATACTAGGGGAACCGTCCTGCGAGTGAAAGAGTGGGAATCGAACCAGGGACTGGCGACCCTGGCGAACGGTATGAGGTACCGAGACGGCTACATCAAAGTACCGCAGGACGGGCTGTACTACGTGTACAGGTAGGTCATTTAGCCCGGTTAATGCTACTCACAACAGTGCAATGTAGCCATTGATAGACTGCCATCTATATATGTAAAAATACAAAGTTTGAAGCTACACACACACACACACACACACACAAATGGGGCACCGAAAGGGTGCGTTTAAGTGGATTTACAATTCTCTTTCATTAACCCACCTGATAGATGAAAGCTTGTTTATTACTGACAGGACTAGCTAGGTAAGAAAGTTTCGTCATCCGGGTGATAGGTCGGACGTGTACGTTCTTTTGTCATAACTCATAAGTGTTACGTCAGACGCTGGCGGCCGAATAGTAGCCTCTACCAGGCTCCACAGGTCGCTGGAAAACAGTCGAAATTGTCCAAATATGAGGAAATAAAAACACGCCAGAGGAGTTAGATGGCTGGCCAAGACTCTTAGGCCAAAACTCCTTCTAGGCTTTTATCCCGGCCTAACTTGGCAAAAGTCCCCTATTCGGCCTGGCGAGAGTCTGGTGGAGACAAGCCGAAGAGGACCTCTTGCGGATAGTGGGTAATTGCAGTTATAGATGGCATAGATACCGTTCCACCGATAATATTCGGGGGAAGTTTTTTTATCATCTAAAGAGCAAGTGTGCTTGAGATAGAAAGCAAAAACATCTCCATAGATACGTTATTTAATTGGAATACTATTTTTATTATATGAAGCCATAAAAGATGCATATTTTACAATGGAAGTCAATGAAAACACATGATTGGCGTATGAGACCATGATTGCGATGTGAAATCGTATAGAGTTCAATTCCAATGCAAGTTTTCCGCCAACAGCCAGCTGTATTTCCGCTACATGGGAACGGGGGAGGGTGAGCAGTCAACGGAAGAGCACCAGCTTCTGCACTTCACGTACAAGAAAAGCGTCACCTACAGGGAACCACAGCAAGTGATGAAAAGTGCCAGGACAAAGTAAGACAAGCTAAACTAGCTGGCATCTACCAATTAAAATGAAAACATAGGTTGCTGGAAAAATAGCAGAAATTTACCAAATACACTACATGATACGTCAGAGGAGCTGACAGGCTGTAGAGTACAGTTTTCCACCACTGTTAGGTTGTAAACTGTGTTTCCTTGGCATATTTATTACCTCCATGAAAAATGGAGGTATAGTTTTTTGGTGTGTATATATATATATATGTGTGTGTGTGTGTGTGTGTGTGTGTGTGTTTCCGGATATTTGTGTCAGAATAACTCTAGAACCTATAGATTGCTTGTAATCATATTTGGTATGTGGGTAGTTGTTTGGAAGACGAAGGTCAAGGTCAATTTTTGGCCACCTGGTATGTGATCTTGGTACTGCAGCAGAACTTCAATTTTTTTTGGTATCTTTTGACCTGGACATGCTATGACCAGCTAATATTTGGCATAGTATGACACCAATGAATTCTACATTTGTTGTATGAATAAGTTATCTGTTCAACCGCCCTAGACTAAGATTTTGATCGATATCTTTAAAATCGATATCTTTAAACTTTCTTCCAGATGTTGGAGTAAGCGTAGCCAGTACGGTCTGCTGTCGAGTTACCAGGGCGGGGTGTTCCGGCTGCGGGCGGGGGACAGGCTCTTCGTGCAAGTCAGTAACGTCGCCATGGTCAGCTTCGAGGAGGCCGCAAGCTACTTCGGAGCCTTCATGATATAGAAGGTAGTCGGCGGGCTTTTTGTTTGTATGTGATAATACAAATAAACTGCCTGTTGACTAGAGAACATGTAAATACTGAGAATATGTAAGTACGGGGAAAGCAGCGAAAAATGAACTTTGTTACACAGCCATTCACTAGCCTGAGGAAACTATTCACGGATGTTCTCTCTCAGATGTTGGAGCAAAGACATGATGTACACGTCACCTGTCGCCATATTGGTGTCCCTATTTGCATTTCAGTTAATCGTAGGTCATGCATTTAGAGCTTTTCTGGCACTGTGCAATAGTCACAGCCAGACGTGTCCGAAGCTCAAAGAACAAAAATGTTTTAAAGGGTGAAGTGAACATTAAAAACGCATGTGAGGTAAGATTCACGGATATGAAAATACGGTACACCAATATGGTGGCAGACACACAGATGACGTCACGAGAACACAACTTGTGATGGCTATCAGTAACATTTTCATAGTTAGTTTTGAGGAGTCAATAAAATGTGTTTTTCTGCTGTTCCACAATTGTCCTCGTATCGCAATTAGATAGGAAATGCTATGCACCAGAAACGTAAAATACTCTTAGAAGTTCTTTTTAATTTACCAGACATGCGTCCTGAGATTAACCTTATCCATGAAGCAGCCCTTTGGGACCAAATCTATATTGATTACTGCGTTAGTCAGCAGGGACAAGGTTGATGTTTAAACGGAAGAGGCTTTTTACTATGCAACTATAACGTTTGTTCGGTGTTGGTCAATACGTATATACATGTGTACTGTGGTAATTAGTCATCTTTATGTGATGACTAACTAGTGTCTTTCAAAGTGCAGCTATGGGTTGTTTTTCTATGTACTGCATGTCATGCAGTTCGAAACAGATTAATAAAGGGTGCCTATCTTAATGATTGCCTGTTGTCCTGTTTTTTGTTTGTTTGACGCAACAAAACCCCAAGAAACTAACCCTGTTCATAAATGTACAAGTCTTCGATAGATCTCGATAATTGGGCACAGCCAAAGCCATATTCAACGTCCTTACATATATATCATCTTTAATATATAATAAAAGGTCCGAAAATTAGAAACCGGAAACACCAAAGAATCACAGGTCATAGACACCACAACTTGCCTAATTACTAAAAAAAAAAAAAAAAAGAAATCTACAACCTTCTAGGCAAAAAAAAAAAAAAGGATTTAAAAAAGAACTTGTCACCGCCCGGGATCGAACCGGGGACCTTGCGCGTGTGAGGCGCACGTGATAACCACTACACTACGGTGACTACATGACGTCACACCGAAACTCGAACAGTCACATCGAACGCGTCCCGCGAGTCACTCTCCAAGCAGAGGTTGGATACAAAGGTTGTGACCTCCTTACGACTTGCGCCGTTTTCTGACAGCTGGGGCCTGCTGGGCTATTTATAGACTATTAGCAAATAATGTTTTTTTCTGGATTAAGTGAGTGTGTGGTGTCTGTGCTTTCTTTCGCGTTGTTGGTTTCAATTCTGTGAACGACATACATCGACAATTGTCAATACCATTTAATGATAATGAGTATGTGGACAGGTGCAAAACACAGGCCATCCGATATCCACATTTGATTGAACTTAATTGCGGCAGTTCTTTTGCTTAAATGCTTAAAATGAGTATATTTGGTGTGAGTATTTCCTTTAGACACAGCAAGAACAGGGCGGCGGGCAATGTAAAGATAAACCACTTTTATTTCCTTGTGTAATAAATGCTTTTGTAATAGTTACATCTATATAGAACGTCAATGGAGATCTTGTAATCCACCTTGTACGTGGGCTAAGCAGTGCTGGAGATGATGAGATGAAGGTCACAATCTTCGCATCGGCAACTTCTGCTTGGAGAGTAGCCAGCCACACGTGCACACCGGGTACGTTAAAGAACCCACCACACTTATGAATACAAGCACGGTTACGCCCGAACGCAAGTGATCAAACTTAGCAGTCTAGCACCTGTCATTCATACGCAGCTTATACTAAACAAAGTTCCATGCAGGTGTGATACACGTTAAGATAGTGCTAGGTTTGTGCAGTACAAACAAACAAAGCAAAAACAAACACAGACTGAGATAGGGAGGGAGGGGGGCAGGTTAGAAATGGCAAACAAACGACTCATAAGTAAGATCAAGTAAGCTTACTGCAAGTGGGTTTGCGTAGATGAAATACGCCTCATTGATTTAGATTGTCATTAAGGGCAATTTCATTGTGTGTATACATATGATCATAGTGTATATGCATGCCATCATCATAGTGAAAACAAATATGGTATCTGGAAATTGTATTAATCAATATTGAAAAGAAAACAAAGTATTATCATTCATAATTGTGAGGACCAACGTGGATACTGTAGTGTTAGAATAGGCGAAGATTAGAAGAAGTTGAAGATAAAACGTTAAGCTGAATTTATAGATTACCTTGATAGGAGTCGCTCTTGCACGGTGCGGCCATTTGTTTATGTTCAACTTTGGATGACCCTTACCTTTCCGTGACCTTGATAACTGAGCGAGCAAAGTTCACGTTGTACTAGCGCTCTCTCACACGTATATATTTTGAGGTTTAAACTTTTTACAAACCTTGAAAACCTGAGATTCACTACTCCATATTTTCTGTCACGATGTACCAAAAACAAGACGATTACGATGAATTGGCGGAAGCAACTCTCATGCAGACCGAGTACAGGCCAAGGAGGAAGAATCGGCGACCATGTTTGATATTCTTCTGCATCGTGGTTGTTTTTCTCGCCATTATAATCCCCGTAGCGATCGTAGCCAGCAACAGAAGCCACGGGACGAGCGGGTACGTGACACCGGAGTGCCCGAGCGGTGACGAGCGGGAGAGAGTCGACTGCTACCCCGAGGGAGGGGCGAGCAAGGCCCGGTGCGAGTCTCGGGGATGCTGCTGGGCCCAACCCACCACCCAAGGCCCGCCTAGCTGCTTCTACCCCGTTAACCACGGGTACGAGCTGGTAGGGGGCCTGCAGAGTACACCCATCGGGTACAGGGCCACCCTCCGCCGCCTGAACACCCAGACTATGTACGGTGGCGACCTGGGAAACATCGAGGTGGTGGTGGAAGTTCAGGAGGACTATCGGCTTCATGTCAAGGTATTGTTTATCTTCACAAGTTCATGCACTTATTCCGACAAAACTCTCCATTTTAAATTTAAAAAACAAACAAACTTATTTTTAACTTTGTAGAGATTTCACAAAAATTAGAATTTGCAGTCATAAATTGAACATAGTTCTAAGTCGGAAAAAATATAATAAAATTCCTGTTGGACACAGATTTTGTCAATTTTTTTCCAAATGAGATTGAAAGTAAACAAAATGGGCAGATGTTCCATGTAAGACATCACGAAATCGCCGCAAAATACAGCTGACCGCGCGGGTTGGTTACAACACCGACGCCGACGCCGTGTAAGGCATTTTGCCGTGATCGTGTCAGGATCGTGTATGACATCACGAAATCGACGCAAAATGCATCTAAGCCCGCGGGCCCGTTGTAACACCTTCGCGGAAGACATGCCAGGCATTTCGCCGCAACCGTGTAGGGATCGTGTGTGGCATCTAGCCCTGCGTAAAAAATTCTACAATTGTTGCTGTAGATGTTTGTAGTCTGAGAGTGACACAGGGAGCGGACCATCCAAAAATCACCAATTGTAGGATTATGTAGGATTCCTACAGTCCTACACTTCCTACAGCTGAATTTCAGATGGTTTGTTCTTCATGTCCGCCCAGCCTACAAATACCTACATCACCAATTGTAGGATTATGTAGGATTCCTAGTCCTACACTTCCTACAGCTGAATTTCTGATGGTTTGTTCTTCATGTCCGCTCAGCCTACAAATACCTACATCACCAATTGTAGGATTATGTAGGATTCCTACAGTCCTACACTTCCTACAGCTGAATTTCAGATGGTTTGTTCTTCATGTCCGCCCAGCCTACAAATACCTACATCACCAATTGTAGGATTATGTAGAATTCCTAGTCCTACACTTCCTACAGCTGAATTTCTGATGGTTTGTTCTTCATGTCCGCTCAGCCTACAAATACCTACATCACCAATTGTAGGATTATGTAGGATTCCTACAGTCCTACACTTCCTACAGCTGAATTTCAGATGGTTTGTTCTTCGTGTCCGCTCAGCCTACAAATACCTACATCACCAGTTGTAGGAATATGTAGGATTCCCGCAAACCCTGCACGTCCTACAACGGAATTTTGGATGGCCCGCTCCCTATGTCCCTCTCAGCCTACAATTGTCTACATCACCAATTGTAGGAGTATGTAGGATTCCTACAACCCTACACTTCCTACAGCTGAATTTCGAATTGATTGTTCTTCATGTCCGCCCAGCCTACAAATACCTACATCACTAGTTGTAGGAATATGTAGGATTCCTACAATCCTACACTTCCTACAGTTGAATTTTGGATGGTCCGCTCCCTGTGTCCTCTTAGCCTACAAATGTCTACATCACCAATTGTAGGAATGTGTAGGATTCCTACAATCCTACACTTCCTACAGCTGAATTTCTGATGGTTTGTTCTTCATGTCCGCTCAGCCTACAAATACCTACATCACCAGTTGTAGGAATATGTAGGATTCCTACAATCCTACACTTCCTACAGCTGAATTTCGGATGGTTCTTCATGTCCGCTCAGCCTACAAATACCTACATCACCAATTGTAGGATTATGTAGGATTCCTACAATCCTACACTTCCTACAGCTGAATTTCAGATGGTTTGTTCTTCAAGTCCGCTCAGCCTACAAATACCTACATCACCAATTGTAGGATTATGTAGGATTCCTACAATCCTACACTTCCTATAGTTGAATTTTGGATGGTCCGATCCCGATGTCCTCTCAGCCTACAAATGTCTACATCACCAATTGTAGGATTATGTAGGATTCCTACAATCCTACACTTCCTACAGTTGAATTTTGGATGGTTTGTTCTTCATGTCCGCTCAGCCTACAAATACCTGCATCACCAGTTGTAGGATTATGTAGGATTCCTACAATCCTACACTTCCTACAGTTGAATTTTGGATGGTTTGTTCTTCATGTCCAATCAGCCTACAAATACCTACATCACCAGTTGTAGGATTATGTAGGATTCCTACAACAGGGCTAGATGCCACACACGATCCCGACAAGGTTGCGGCGAAATACCTGGCATGGCTTCCGCGATGGTGTTACAACGGGCCCGCGGGCTTAGATGCATTTTGCGTCGACTTCGTGATGTCATACACGATCTCGACACGGTCACGGCAAAATGTCTTACACGGCGTCGGCGTCGGTGTTGTAACCAACCCGCGCGGTTAGCTGTATTTTGCGGCGATTTCGTGATGTCTTACATGGAACATCTGCCACAAAAGGCACGTCATTTTATCGTGGATTGTTTACGATACGAAGCTGTGTGACCTTTCCGCTTGTTCAAAAAAATTCGAAGCATTCCCGGAATGCTTCAAATATACATCTTACAACTAATAGAAGATAGCCCTGCTTGTTTACAAATATAGGTAAATGTATCAAAGAATAATAAATATAGATTCAGTAGTGTAAACAACACGTAAACTAAACAATCATGTTCATCGATTCAAATACTTGTGACTACGTAGCCTTCACCAGGTCAAATGACCTGAATTTATTAATCTAGGAAAACAAACAAAGTGAAGTGTAGGTCTCCCTAAGGAGGATTGTAGAATTCTGCAAAACTTCAGCAAGTAACAGTCCAGGAAAGTCAGTCCACGCTACTACGGTTAATTCAACCCCCCTGGCAAATTATCCTCCCTATTAGCCAGTGTAGGCAGAGGCCTGTAACTACGTAGGTTGAATTTGATTAACGTAAATCTATTCTCCATCTTTAACCTTGTCCCCCCAACGACCAGTAGGCCAAGGGAATAAGTAGGTAGGTAAATTTATGACTCCATTTGTATTGTTGACATGTAGTAGCCGTAGTAGAGACAACTAATATGCCCCCCCCCCCCCTCATCACAGGTGTCTGACCCGACGCGCCCTCGGTACGAGGTGCCCGAGGCCGCACTGAAGCGCCCCCAAGCGACGACCTTGGCAGAGCACCCACTGTACAACTTGACCTTCACCAGCAACCCCTTTAGTATCAAGGTCACGAGGAGAAGCACAGGGGCCACTATGTAAGTCTGGCAGTCAGTATAATTTTATTTTACGTATTGTATAATGTTTTGTTGTCTTTTAAAGTATGCTTTTACATTATGTACTATATTCCGATAATAAAATAAAATCGCGCTTTAAAAAGCCAATCTAATGTCTACATCTTAGCCTGTGTTTACACAAGCTCTCGCTGGCTGGGCTTAATGACCCCCTCCCCCCGAGAGCTTGTGGCAGAACAGTTCTAAGCCGCGCGGACCATTCCAGTTTCTGGAGTCACCAATAGGAAGCCAGGATAGGAATTACTATGGTAACCGCCCAGCCTAGGTCGGCGGCAATCGTAGGGTCGGCCGCTAGGGGCGCGATTTTAGTCAGGCTATCGACATCTGAATTAAGAAAAACCTTTACTCAGCTGTAGAGATTGCATTGACTTTAAACGTTTGTTTCCCTGTTCATCAAACTTTTGACATAATTTTGGTATTATAAAGCCTTATTTACTGATTCGCTTTTTTCCGTCCATCAGATTCGACACCTCTGTGGGAAAGCTGACGTTTTCCGACCAGTTCCTGTCCGTGTCCACCCGGCTGGCCAGCCCTAACCTGTACGGACTGGGGGAGCACGTCCACAGGCGCTACAGGCACGACCTCAACTGGAAAACTTGGCCGTTCTTCACAAGGGACTCGTCGCCTGCAGCAGGGGTGGGTTGAAAAGAATCGTTTTTAAGGCTACACCATTTTCTTTCGATTTTTTGACGGGCGTCGTATCAAAGTATTCGAACCCAGGTCTTTTTGGTTCTGGACCAAACTCCCCACCGTTACGCCATGCGACCCCACTGCTTCCTACACATTTCCTTGTCTTTTTAAAAACGTTTTGTAAAATTCAGACAAAGCTGGAATGTCAAGGTGTAACTAAAGTCTTACGTTCAAGTCCATAGAGTATAATACAACTAGTCAGATTCGCGTTTTCTTCCTACCCCCTGTTTTCGTCGTGTCCTAATGCTGGAGTTTCATTTCAGAAGCAAGAAAAAAGACTGGTGGGGGCTCTAGCTAGAAGAAAGCGCATGCTCGTACGGGCTTTTCATGATTGTGGCTTGATCGACTGACGTGTGATTTTTACTTCACGATGTTCTGTGCAGAATTCGGATAATCTGTACGGGCAGCACCCGTTCTACATGTGTGTGGAAGAAGACGGCAACGCGAATGGCGTCTTCTTGCTCAACAGCAACGCTATGGGTGAGTCGCTATTTTTGTAGTCTTAGGTTCCATTCCCCCAGCTTTCCACATGTTTGTATCCCACCACAATGTTGCTTACTTTAATGTTGTTGCGAAATGCATCAGGGTTGATTCCATTCAATGTGTGTGTGTGTAGTGTAGAGGGAGAATCGGTACCAAACAATCATTTCGAATATTGCCGCCCTTATCTTATGTGGCGTAAGTTTAGATGGCATCTGATAATGTCATCAACAACGACCTCTAACTTTTCTGATGACCTTTGTTTTGCAGATGTGATCCCCCTGCCCAATGCTCCAGACTTCGCCACGAACTTTAACCTTATGACCTCTGCCCGGTGGCCCAGACTCCGCCCCCATCGTGACGACCTTTAACCTTATGACCTCTGCCCCACAGACGTGACCCTCCAGCCGGGTGCTCCAGACTCCGCCCCCATCGTGACGACATTTAACCTTATGACCTCTGCCCCACAGATGTGACCCTCCAACCCGGTGGCCCAGACTCCGCCCCCATCGTGACGTACCGCGTGATTGGCGGGGTGTTGGACTTCTACATGTTCCTCGGACCCTCCCCGGAAAACGTCGTGCAGCAGTACACAGAGGTAGGACTATACATTTACTTTTCTTCTTTAAAAAGATTTTCATGTTCTGTATCAATGTGCTTATACTTATTTTCATAATTGAAGCCCCTAGTAATACAAAACATGAAGTGAATGCCAGAATGATCTGTTCACGAAAACTAGCACAGTCAACGAATACATTTTTATGTCGATACGATAATGTATACAGAATAGAGGATTTCATTTTTTTAGTAGAAAGGTATTTTTTCTACAACAAAGAGACAGGTGAACTTTATAGACTGATAGAACATGCGTTTCCCTGCTTCATACACCTAAATAATACGAAGTCATATTCTTAATGAATTTAGACAAACCTTTCATGCTAAAAGTTAAACATATCTGTTCCTACATATTTGCCGTCACAAAGAAGAGAGAAGAAGTCGATTTCACTTATTAGAATATAATTCTTGGGTTGGTTTACATTCTATGTACATTATGTATTTGTCAACTATTCTTTTGCTGCGACCTGTAGCCAACACAAATGGTATATATTTACAATAAGTTCTTCATTCATTCATTCATATATATATATATCAGTACAAAGCAATGGATCTACAGAGGCCTCCAAACAGTCATCGACCCTCGGCCAAAGTTGTTAAAAACCGCCCAAGAGTCAACGCTGAAAAGTCTACCTAGTCATTCGATAAGAAGATTCTGTTACTCACAGACGGTTACCGCAACGTCAGTCTTGAATAATGTTCTTGTATTTTTGAATCTTGTTATCCAGTGACTTACAAACTGTTCACGTATCTACCCAGTCCTATATTCGACGGGGCTCGGATAGTTTCTTTGGAACGCTAAAGGCCGTAAAGCCATGTCGCAAGTAATTAAGTCCACAATAACTTTCCTTGGATCGGCGAGTTCATAATAACATACTCCAATGTTGTTTAAACTGAAGAAGAAGTAATGTTGGGATCTGCTGTTGTTTCACTGATTGCTGACTCACGATTAGTAACGAATTTCCTCTATTTGCGGAGGGAACTTTTACATAACTGGATGTTTTGCAGTGCTGATGCGATGTATGGATGTGCCGTGTTGTCACCATAGATGACTTTCCTCATCTCCAATGACTGTTCATAATACCACATAGCTTTCAAGCGATCGCCAAGTCCATTCCAACAGTTCCCAATGTTGTTAAGTGACAAGGCGATGACGGGATGTGCTGTTGTTTCACCATAGATAGCTTTCCACATCTTCAGTGACTGTTCGCAATACAAGATAGCTTTGCAATGATCGCCAAGTTCAATTAAGCAGGTGCCGATGTTGTTAAGTAATTTAGCAATCTTGGGATTAGCTTCGCCATAGATAGTTTTGTACATCTTCAGTGACTGTTCGTAATACTCGACAGCTTTCTTCTGATCACCAAGCCCACTCCAACAGCTTCCAATGTTGATCAGTGATGCAGCAATGTCGGGATGTGTAGTTGTTTCGCCATAGACAGCTTTACTCATCTTCAGTGCTTGTTCTTGATAACTGATAGCTTTTCTATGATGGCCAAGCTTGTTCCAACATGTTCCAATGTTGTTTAGTGATGCAGCAATGTCCGGATGTTCTGTTCGTTCTCCATAGACAGCTTTTCTCATCTTCAGTGACTGTTCGTAATACCTGATGGCTTTTCCGTTATCACCAAGTTCACCCCAACATGTTCCTATGTTGTTTAAAGATGCAGCAATGTCGGGATGGACAGTTGTTTTGCCATAGATAACTTTCATCATCTTCAGTGACTGTTCGTAAAAGCTAATAGCTTTCCCCTGATCTCGAAGGTCACACCAACACTTTCCAATGTCGTTTAATGATATAGCAATATCGAGATGCGCTGTTCTTTCACCATATACAGTTTTCCTCATCTTCACTGACTTTTCGTAAAAACTGATAGCTTTCCTCTGATCACCAAGTTCACTCCAACACGTTCCAATGTTGTTTAATGACATAGCAGTATGGGGATGTGCTGTTGTTTTGCCATATATAGCATTCCACATCTTAAGTGACTGTTCGTGATACCTCATGGCCTTCCTCTGATCACCAAGGTCGCCCCAACATGTTCCCATGTTGTTCAATGCTGACGCAATGTGGGGATGTGCTGCTGTTGCTCCATAGACAGTTTTACACATATTTATTGACTGTTCATAAAAACTGATACTTTTTTGGGGATCGCCAAGTTTACTCCAACAGTTTCCGATGTTGTTAAGTGATATCGCAATGTCGGGGTGTGCTGCTGTTTCGCCATAGAAAGCTTTCATCATCTTCAATGACCGTTCGAAATTACTGATAGCTTTCCTATGATTACCAATGTGGCTCCAACATGATCCCATGTTGTTCAGTGATACACTGATGTCGGGATGTGCTGTGTTATTTCCATAGATAGTTTCCCAGATATTCTGTGACTGTTCGTAATACCCGATAGCTTTCCTCTTATCACCAAGGTTGCTCCAAGATATTGCAATGTTATTAAGTGATGCGGCAATGTCTTGATGTGCTGTCGATTCGCCATAGATGGCTTTCAACATCTTCATTGAGTGTTCATAAAAACTGATAGCTCTTTTGTATTCGCCAAGATCATCCCAACATGTTCCCATGTTATTAAGTGATACAGCAATGCCTAGATGTGCTGACGTTTCCCCGTAAATAGCTTTCTTCATCTTCAGTGATTGTTCGTAATAACTAATGGCTTTCTTCTGGTCGCCGAGCTTACTCCAAGCTAATCCAAGGTGGTTCAGTGATGAGGAAATTTGGGGATGTTCTGTTGTTTCCCCATAGATAGCTTTTAACATCTTTAATGACTGTTCGTGATACCGGATAGATTTCCTTTGATCGCCAAGCTCACCCCAACATTTTGCAATGTTTCTCAGTAATACAGAAATATCGGGATGTGCTGTATTTCCCCCATACATAGCTTTCTCCATCTTCAGTGACTGTTTGAAATACCTTATAGCCTTTTTCTTATCACCAAGGCTGCTCCAACATGATCCAATATTATTAAGTGATGCGGCAATGTCGCGATGTGCTGTTGATTCGCCATAGATGGCTTTTAACATCTTTATTGAGTGTTCGTAAAAGCTTATAGCCTTTTTATGATTGCACAGCTTATTCCAGAAGTTTCCAATGTTGCCAAGTGTTGTAGCAATTTCAGGATGCGCCGTTGTTTCGCCATATATAATTTTCATCATCTTCAGTGACTGTTCGTAATACCTGATAGCTTTCCTCAGATCGCCGAGTTCACCCGTACCCCAACAGCTTCCAATGTTGTTCAGTGATCCCGCAATGTCAGGATGTGCTGTGTTTGGTCCGTAAATAGCTTTCGTCATCTTCAGGGACTGTTCGAAATGACTTAAAGCTTTCCTCTCATCACCAAGGTCATGCCAACACTTCCCAATGTTGTTAAGTAATAAAGCAATATGGGGATGTGGCGTGTTCTTCCCATGGATAGCGTTCATTATCTGCAATGAATGCTCTTGATAGCTGGCGGCTTTACTCGGGTCGCCAAGTTTACTCCAACATGATCCAATGTTGCTTTGTATTGATGCAATGAAGAGATGTGCTCTTGTTCCATGGATAGCTTTCCTCATCTTCAGTGCCTGTTCGTAATAACTGATGGCTTTTATTTGATCACCAAGGTCATTAAAACAGTTTCCAATGCGCTCAAGTAATGAGGCATTTTCGGGATCCAGGCGTAACTTGCTATCTTCATCAATAGCATTTCGATTCCTTAGTGACCGTTTGTAATAGCCTATCGCTGCTTCACTGTCACCACGCTTCTCCAAGACATTGCCTATTCCATAGAGTATTTCAAACTGTTTTTCCTCGTTAGTGCCCGTCTCTTCCAGAGCTGCTTTGAAGTAACGCACGGATGCATCTAAATGGAACAGCTGTAGTGTTATTTTGCCCCTTGTTTGAAATGATTTATCAAAGATGGGTGTTGGGAATATCTCTGCGGTTGAATTGATTTGTTCAACTGTGTGCATAATGCATTTTTTTAATGGGATGGCGGTATAGTAGTACCTGAAAAGCATTTTTGAGTCCGGCATGTAGAAAACTGTCTGAACGAACGTGTCGTCTACGTCATGTTTATCCAATTGGGTTTCCATCTCAGTGAGAGGAGACAGTCTGTCCTTCTGTCCTCCGTTGGCGATGTACGTTCTTAACCGCAGCTCCGCTGAGATGCTGATCAGTACAGACAAGTGGTAGGCGTTTTCCTGACTGATCTGCTGTGTCTTGCCCAATTCCTCTATCATTCCCCACACACTGGGGATTGTTATACCGCAGCAAATACTCAACATATCAACGGCCACGCTGGGGAAACGGTATATTTCTTTCTTGACATCCAGAAGTTCTCCATTTGGCTCAGCATGTACTATTTTCCGAGCATGTAGATCATTCTTCAGTTTTAGTGTTGCTGACAACCGCGACAGCACGGGGGAACTTTTTATGCTTTTGTTGACTCTGTTCGTATAATCATTTACCAAAGACTCATCTCCTGTTAAGTAGGCCACCCGTCTGAGGATGTCTGACAGGTGATAGCCTTCTACCAGGGCGATGTGGAAATCTTGATATTTCGCAAGTTTTGTGGGAGTCTGGATAAGACTGATAGGAGGTTTGCTTTTTGTCTCGCCTCTTCCAAAAGGTGTCTTAGAAGCCCATGGCATGAAGCCGTCGAAGGCGAAGCCGCGAGGTGTGACGGAGTCGAAGAACCAATCTTTCTCTGGGTCTTCCGAAAGGAAGTCGTTAAGTGTCGGGATGGCCATGGCTGGGAGGATGGTTTCCCCAAGGTTGATAACTTTCAGATGTAGGTAGTGTGTGAGGTTGAGGAAGTACCTCCGTGTATCCTCATCATCCTTCCCTTCCTCAATCAGAATGGCGAACTCCAGGTCGGAGTACGGCGTGACCAGTTCTGTGGCCTGTGAGCCCAACCCGATGAAAGCATACTTACACGGAAGAGGACCGAGTTTTGCAATACATTCATCTGTCAGTACTTGGATGAACTCTTGTCTGTCAGCTGTGATCCTCTTGAACAAGTTCTTGATTGCTTCAGCTCGTTTGATCTCTATTTCTCTCACGATGGGATCATCTTCGTCAAACTGATACGGGTTGTGTTCTTGGTGAATTGTGTCTAGCTGAGATTTTACCCGGGCGCGCATGTTGTCCAGTTCCTTTATGTGATCTAACGCGCTGCTGTACGGACACGGTTCACAGTTTATGTTACAGGTGTTCCTAAGAAACTGCCTTTCTGTTTCTTGCAGCCTTGTTACCATGCTTTGTTTGTCTCCATCTGTCCGTGCCATGGAGGCGTTATACAGAGCTGCTGCCTGTGTGAATTTCCTACCATCTCCTGTCCGCTTGCCTCGCTCGACGTAGACGTCACCCAACCTGCACAGACAGTCGGCTTCTCTAGCCTTGTCTGGATTACTTGGATCTGTTCGTAGAGAGATCACAAATATCAGAACTGATAAGACTTGAACAGTCATATTCAACTTAGTTCCACTGGTATATTTAAGGATGATCCTTGTAATTCAACTTGTGTAAGGGATCATACAAATAACACCACAGTCTTGGATTTCAATCATTAATTATCAAGTTGAATATTCTAATGGATCTGAAAGTTATAACAAAATAGCATCTTTCATAATACATGTAGAAGAAATTGTCGTTTAAAAGTCTAAACTTTGAAAAATCTTTTTTATTTCCATAATTTTTTTTTTATTTACTTAGAGATCACCGCAAAACAAGGCTCGTGGAGCCACTCAAGCGTTTTGGGTTACGTTACTGAATTGTGAAGAGAGATGTTTGTTAACCCTTAATTTAAACAGTTTCAGACTGTACCCCGTGGGGAAGCAAGTCCGTGGAAGCTTATTCCATAGCGATGTTGTTCTAGGAAAAAAGCTCTGAACGTGGAACTTCCTCCTGTTAGGTGGATTGTGGAGGAAAAAGGATGATTTGTTTCCGTGGAAGTGGCTAAACGGGTTCTTGCAGTGAAGGTTCGTATTAAAGGCACAAATGAGTGAAGTTCTGCCGAGCATTTACCATGGAAGTACCGATAGAAAAGTGCTAGGCTAGCTACATCACGCCTTTGGGCCAATGGTTGTAGTGTGGCGAATAAGTCGCTGCCAACAATGTTCCTTAACCGTTTTTGTACTCTATTGAGGCAGGTCAGGGAGTTCTGGGAGGCTCCAGCCCAAATGTGACAGCAGTATTCCATTTTGGGCCTTATCTGACTCTTATAAAGATAAAGAATAGCAGAGGGGGTAAGATATTTTCTGGTTCGGTACAAAGAGCCCACCATTTTCCCAGCTTCCTTGGCAACGGATTGGATGTAACAATTCCATTTAAGATCAGGTGTAAATTTAGGCCCAAGAGTCGCTCAAAGCATGGGGCTTCTTTAAGTAGAGTCCCACTCATTTGGACCGGTGGCAGGTTCGGATCGGATCTCTTATGATGAAACGAAAGAAGGTTTGTTTTTGAAGGGTTGAAGGTCACAAGCCACGTTTTGCCCCATCGAACCGTATGATCAAGGTCAGCAGAGAGATTAGCTGCAAGGGAGCGGTCATTACATCTCCTGGATGTGTGGCCATATACTGAAGTGTCATCAGCATAAATGTCGACAAATGATCTGAGTATATGATCAGGCAGATCGTTTATGTAAATTAAAAATAGTGTTGGACCGAGGATGGATCCTTGCGGTACTCCAGCATTGATGCTATGACGTTCTGATGCTTGACCATTTGTAACGACCTTCAGAGATCTGCAGAACAGGAAGGATTTTATTGTTGCTAGAATCTTGCCGCAGATACCATAGCTGGCAAGTTTATGCAGCAAACCTCTAAATATATATGGTGTAGGAAAATGTGTGACAGACCGTGAACAAGCTTCAGGGCGGCTGCTAGGTTCTGCTCTGCTGCGTCCAGGTCTCCATTTCCCAAGTCACGGTGTACCGTCTGGAGGTAGCTGTGATAGGATCTATAACCAACAAAAGATACAAATTTCTCTTTTTAGGAATGGGACTTTTCACAAATATGATAACAACAAAATGAAATGATATGTGACAAAATATCAACGTATATCTTACACACGACGACATGGATGCGTCTGTATATTTGCACAGCTTTGTCCAAACTTTGCAAATCGTCCAGCTGCACGTCATCTGTTTATACCACTTAGCACACAGTACAAAAAAAAGATTGAGGACACTGACTTTTCGTCGTCAACTCGTGTGGCGTTTCCAGCATTCGGTTCCGGGTCACTGCAGAGTGATAAGAAAACAACCACTTTTACATTCACCTCCAATTGATAAATAGAGGAGCTGGTTAAAACTACTGAAACAGGAACATCCTTGAGCAAAAAGAAAAAAAAAAACAGACTTACATCTTGAGACTGCGCATTCCGACATTGATACGGTCACTTGAAGGTTCAGCCGAGAAGGAAGAGAAGTGGTCCTTCCGTTCTGTCACGTCTTGTTGCCGTTGCTTTCGTGCTGACCTCTGTGAGAACGGATTGAACGGATTGAACTTTATATGACTAACAGCCAGCCATTCTATCAATAAAATGAACGTTGAGAAATGTACATAGTCAAAAGTAAAGGATTGTGTTCTATACGCAACTTACATATATTGAATATATGAAAACCATAGTATGTCCAACAAAGATTAAAAACAGGAAGTTCTGCTGTAATACCAAGAAAAGCCTTCAGCTATCGTTGCAGTTCTATTAATAGCTTCTTATGTTATTGCTGGCCCAATTATTCGGGAAGAGAAACAGTAACACAGAAACACCGAAACCATTACTTCCATTTCCGTTTTCACGATTACAAGCAGCGAAACCACCAAATCATAGCCATCGGCAATAATGTAGCGGTAATACAAATGCATCAATTTACAAAGTCGTTGTTATTCTAGCGGAAAGTATCTTTTACTTATTATGGTGCTCTTGTGATCATTGTCTTTCTGTTTAAAAGTAAAGAAAAACATCGCTTACCTTGGTTTCAGTTGTGGTGACGTCTTGTCTGATTTTTGCGGTGTGCAGTAATCGGTGGACAATGACAACTGTTCCCTGAACGTTGTGACACCGCGTCAGTGCCTTGTTATATAAAGCAGAAGCTCTGGTCAAGTCTAATGTGTCAAGAGATTCTGTTCCTCGTTTCAGGTACACGTCACCGAGACTTTTGATCGCTTCCGTTTCTAACATGCTGTTGTCGTTTACTATTCCCTCTACCATCAACTGTGCGTATCCAACCAGCACAGAGTCTGTGTTACCACCGGTAGCCCGTTTCCTGTCCACGTATTGAAACTTCTCTGCCACCTTTGCAGGTGTAGTCTTCTCTTCGGTTGACTGTTCCTCACTCTGTGACCCGGTAGACGACACCCCATGTAAAAGCCTCTCCGTGTATTCGTATCGGTGTTCTATACTTTCTCCCTGATCCCGATGGTCACACCGGACCACAGCAGCCACGTAAAGCGCCAAGGCCATGTTCAACTTCCCTACATCCTTCCCGAGTCTTCCCTTCTCCAAGTTCACGTCGCCCAGACTTTTGAGCAGTTCCACTTCCGCCAGCCTGTCCATGTCAGCCATGGCGTCCACCAGGGCACGGAGGTAGCCTGTCTCCGCACGAGCTAGTCCGTACCTCCTACCCTTCGCGTCCGCGTCCGTCTCACGGAGTTTCTCACAGACCCGCAACATGGCGGAATTGTGCTGTACTAAAGGAACGTTTCTAAAATTATTCCTCTCCACGGGAACTGGTCCCCGTGTTAACTTTATCCGCTTTGGCAAGCACAGTTTCACACAACCCGTGTCATTACGTCATCTTTCAGTTCAAAGTTCAAAGGTTCAACACGTAAAGGCTCGGCTGATACTCATGTAAACTTGTCACGTAGCCTGCGATACCAATCTGCCCACGCACTCCGTTCGACTGTTTTTGACTTGTTTTAGGCATTTTTCATCGGGCTTTGTATTTTGTGCTGTTTTCTTCATGTCTTCTAGCCAAACTAAAAAAATAGCCCGATAAAACGAATAGAATACGTCTGTATACAGCTAGAGACGAACCACGGGCTACGAACCGGCCCATTACTTCTCTCAAGCTTATAGCCACGCGTGAAAGAGGTTCACCTTGTATTGCGTGCTGCTTGTATGGTATGTATGAATGTATGTTCGCAACGTATAAAAACGTCGGTGTGAATGATAATAGGAAAAACTTTGCTGTGTAGAAGAATTTTGTTATCCTGTTAGAAATCTTGTTTAGATTTTATTGTCACCCCTTATTAGGTTATCGGCCGTCCCGTGATGCCTGCGTACTGGGGTCTGGGGTTCCAGCTCAGCAAGTGGTTCTACAACAACTCACGTGTCCTCCGTGACGTCATTCAGCGCACGCGCGCAACAGGGATCCCATACGTAAGCATACGTCATTGCTATCCCAGAGTCCTGAACGCGTACGAGTGTATAGTTTCACGAGGGTTGTAAACCGTTATGGTGGGATACGTTTGGGACCGCATCCTTCATATTGCAGCAGCGACACCTAGCTGCAGTGTCGTGGCGTCGGGCGTGGCGTAACTGGTAGAGCGTTCGGCTCGGAATCTATGGGTCCTGAGTTCGATTCCCACCGTGCCCCCGACGTTGTGCCCTTGGGAAAGGCACTTTACACGACTTTCCTTCTGTCTGTACCGTGTATGTGGCATTGTTAATATAAGTTACAAAACTTGAGTGCAGTGCCACATCGTCCTCGTCTGTCCAAAAGCAAATAGAAAAAAAAAAGTGTCAGTTACAAAAATTCAGTATTTCCCTGAGAAAAGTGGTCGATGGTCGACTGAAACGTCGACCGGGAAATTATTGACTGTGATAACCGTTAAGAAAATAGTTGTAATCAAAGTCATGTAACATAAGTATGTCTAGTGGCTAGCAATCTCTAAGCCTCAATGTCCTGGGTTGTTTTGATCCGTGTCTATTTCGTTGAAGATCTGTTGATGGTACAAAAAATAGAAAAGTTACTCAAGCAATTGGAAACGTTTTGTAAACAGTAAGAGGTTTGAGGTAACATCCGCCATCTTTCATGAGTGACTGACGAAAGATAGTGGTTTCTGTCTGAAACGTCTGACAGTTTGAAAAACGTATCTAGTTGTCTGTGTAACTTATTGTGTCGTGAAGATCAGCAACGAAATATATTTTTAAGGAACTGTGATAGCATTAAAATGAACATTGAACAGCAGTTCTGTATGGAAATGTCATAATATTACCACTAGAAATAAACCCTGTATCGAACTATAACATTAACACTGGACAGCAATCATATATGTAACTTATTCAACGAAAGATACAAGGATATGTACATTGTATATACATACATACATAGATTACTTATCTACATGTAGTTGCTTGACCAGCACTTGTACAGTGTATACTCTTCATTTTCTTGTTGGCCCATATGTTTCTTTGATGTCCACAGGATGTTCAGTACAGCGACATAGACTACATGGAGGACCGGAAGGACTTCACGTATGACGGAAACAGTTATGGCGACCTGCCTGACATTATCCAAGATCTACACGACAACGGGCAGAAATACATCATCATTCTGGTGAGACATAGCTTTTTTCTCATGTTTATGCTTAGAATGTCGGGTTTGAAGCGTATCGGAGCGTAGGGTATCGGAGCGGAAGCTCCAAGTTTCAAGTTTTGAACTTTATAACCACTTCAACAAGATCATTTTTTTAGAGTTCACCGCAAAACAAGGCTCGTGGAGCCACTCAAGCGTTTTGGGTCACAATAATCAAAGATCATAGTGCAAAGTTGTCACTACTATACACTTTCACGCGTATTCAGTTGTCAATATTGTTTTGGTTTCCTTAACCGAATTTGAAATGTTCATTTTGCATTGTTGACTTGTTTTATGCAACTTCGTCAAATCATTTGAAACGTGCTTGAGGCTCATATTTCAAGTGCAGCTGTCGCTTCCTTTGCAGTCCTCTGTCAAAATGAAACAAGGTAAGGCTACACCAATTTTATTTGTTGTTTCTCGGATTTTTTTTTTTCAGAAAAAATTAGGTCGGTCGGTCGAAAAAAATTAAAAATAAACTTTTGCAAAAAGTCGGGGGTAGGAGAGATCGAGGGGCTTGCTCAAGTTACACAACAGAAATAACCTAAACTTTCAACATATAGGGGGTCCCTTGTAGCAGAGTCCAACGTTTGAAGAAAAATGATAAACATACCGTCCAAAATAGGCACGTACAGCTACTGGAATTTGAGGCCCATGGTTAATTTGAGAAAGGAGATGCAGTGAAATTTTGTCAACACGAGGTGTGGCCATCAATTTGACAAGTTCTTTTTTCAAATCGGAAAAAATTGGGTCGGGAAATCTGAGAAACAACAAATAAAATTGGTATGGCCTAAATAGACATTAAC
This sequence comes from Branchiostoma floridae, assembly GCF_000003815.2. Classification (NCBI taxonomy): domain Eukaryota; kingdom Metazoa; phylum Chordata; class Leptocardii; order Amphioxiformes; family Branchiostomatidae; genus Branchiostoma; species Branchiostoma floridae. Next base: position 2,543,865 of record NC_049990.1, read on the forward strand.
ATTTGAGTCTACCTGCAGGACCCGGCGGTCAGTAACAAGAATCGGCGGGACGGGTCGCCCTACCTCCCGTACGAGACCGGCAGAACGGCCGGTGTGTTTGTCAACGCCTCTGACGGGAAAACCCCGATCGTTGGACAGGTAAACTTTCGACGTAACTATGCAACATCATGTCTGGGGCGAAATTGACAGAAATTGTATATTTTTCATAAAAAATAAACTGTTCTACAACTCCAAAAATTTCACTCACTGTGATTTCAGACTAAATCACTTGGTCTTCCTCAGATATGAATTTGTTTGAGTCAGAACAAACGGAGCAGAGTTTCTTAGGCTAGACCATGAGAAGGCAAACAATATGTACTTGCTTGCAAATATTATGCTCTCTACTATTAACGGGATCAACATCTCTTCCACACCTACAAAATTGTAATATCCTTGACATTGTCCAGACTTACATCCATTGCACAGATAGATTCTCCTAATTGATTCAGTACCAACTTGTCTAAATTTACCTTTCTGTTATCCATTTTGTATTTATTTATGCTTTTATTTATTTAATTATTTATTTATGTATTTATTTATGTATGTACGCTGTTTACTACTGTTGTTTTTTGCTTATGGTTATGAGCAGAAGGCTGTATATAAGCATGTATATAATTATACTTTTTGCCTAATACTAAAAAAATATATGCGAATAATTATGAAAAAAATACTACCTTTCTAGTTTCCTATTGTATCTTGAATGCCCTGTCGCCCATCCAAGGTCTGGCCTACAGACTCCGTATTTCCTGACTTCACCAACCCGTACTGTGCGCAGTGGTGGGCAGACAACTGTCAGGACCTCCACAGGAGCATCTCCTTTGACGGGCTGTGGCTTGTGAGTAGGTCTTACCTCATCGATATCATTGTCCAAAATTGAGGCCACAACTCTGAGATACTTCACAAGGTTGAAAACCATCTCAGAAAGACATCTCACTTACAGAAGGTTGAAATGGTCCTTTGAAATCCAAATTGTCTTCAGCTTGACTTTGGCTTAGCTTTGTTTTCTTTGGAATCCAATTGTCTTCAGTCTGAATTGTCTTACAACCTTTCCTATTGGACATCTGAAATTGTCTTCATTCATAGTTAGAGTATAAAAGACTTGTTTCTTCCAGATCTCTTCAGTGTCACTGACGAAGGATAGTGGATTCTATCCGAAACGTCTGACCGTTTCAAAACCATATCCAGTTGCTTGAGTAACTATTTTTGGCGTGAAATGGTTTAAGTTTTTAGATTTTCATCATAAAAACATAAAGTAGTCGGAAGATTACTGGAGGCGATCAAAGCTATGAAGAAGTATTAAAAGAGAAGCATTTAAAGTAAAGTGGCTACATCCAGTTCACATCACTCCATCCATCATTTGTTAAGACCTTATTTTTCATTTCGCTAGGACATGAACGAGCCGTCTAACTTTCTGAATGGCTCCCTGTCCGGCTGCGATGGCAACAAGTGGAATAACCCGCCGTATCTGCCGGGCAAGTATTTTCTTCCATACGCGTTTAGACCACATTTTCAGAACTGTTCCTATCTTTCTTTTGTTTGCGATGAAGTCGATACTTTCGTTCAACACAAGCAAATGTAGCAAGCTCGCCTTGAATTTCGGTCGCTCTCACGTCGACTTCTTCAGGAGTGAAGTGGATTCAATTACGTGACCATGAGAATACGTGACTCGAGTAATGGCAAGCGATATCGGCCCCAGTCTCAATCGAGTTTTGGCATCTTTTCTTTGCGTCTGATTTGAATAACCCGGCGGTATCAGGTAAATCAAGCTGAAGCAATATCGCACAACAGAAATACATTTCAGGTAATATTTTGTTGTTTATTTGGTTGTTTTATATAACCCAATGATATCCGGTAAGGTAAGCTGAAGAAGCATCCATCTTTACATTTTACAGCCATAAAGGGAGGTCTGTTGTACGAGGGTACTCTGTGTATGGACGCCAAACAGATCTGGGGAAGCCATTATGATGTCCACAGTCTGTATGGACACAGCATGGCCATAGCTACTCGCAGGTGTGTACATAGTTACTCGCAGGTATGTACATGTACGAATACGAATGTTGGTATGTTCGTTGTATGTGTGGTGCGCGTCTGTGCGTATGTGTGTGCTTGCCTATTTGTGTCTGTGTGTCTGTGTGTGTGTGTGTGTGTGTGTGTGTGTGTGTGTGTGTGTGTGTGTGTATGTGTTTGTGTTTGCATTTTTTTGCGTAGTTTGTGTGTGTTGGCTCGCAACATGAAGACAAATCCTTTATCCCACCTGTCTGCCAAAGACATTTTGCTTATGCACATGTACACGGGAGTACTCGTAACGTTTTTATATTAATTCATCTGTGTCTCCTTTCCAGCGCCCTGAGAAGTATCCTGCCGTCCAAGCGGGGAGTGGTGGTGACCCGGTCCAGTTTCTCGGGCACGGGGCAGTTCGCCTCCCACTGGCTGGGCGACAACAAGGCGGCATGGGAGGACATGGCGTGGTCTATCCCAGGTGAGTTGCATATAGAACTGTATGAATACCCCCTTTCCACTAGGGACGGCGCTCTCGCCGCGCTCTCTCTGCGACCTAAAATTTGACGTATCGATCAACGAATTGTATAGAAAAGAAACGAATCTTTTTACACTTTCTGTGTTTTGTTGTCTTCTCAGTCACACGTTTGCGTTTTGTGTGATATACCCAGTGTTAAAGCGAAGTTTTACACATATCCTATTTAGGTCGCAGTGAGAGCGCAGCCCGATCGCCGTCTAGTGGAAAGGGGGCCTAAACATTCACGTGCACGAGTTATGCTTAGGTCACAATTGCGCCGGTGCCCGTCAGGGATGTCGCCCCGGCCGGGCTCCGAATTCGAAGCCACAATTGTCAATTTTTTCAGGTGGACTGCGTGGACGAATAGATTTTTTTCTGATTTTTGATTTTTAATTTCTTTTTTAATTTTTTATTTTCTACAGATGAATAGATGAATTGCTGTGTTCCTTATTCTGCTGTCGATAGAATTTGTTAAAGAAACCTATCACCCTAAAGTTGTTGTAGAGCGAAACTCTTTGCCAATACATTACTAAGAACAGAATGGTGGGGCCAGGCGTAGGGGTTGAATTTATGGAAATAGTGAAACAATTTTTCTGGCAATAGGAAAACTCTCGTATCATGCCTATCCTAGATAGTTACACAAATGGTCGACAGAGTCGATATTTTGTTTTTTTGGACTGTCACACAGTCACATTAAAAATCCTATTAAACCTTGTTTGTTTCCTGTTTCAGGGATCCTTGAATTTGGGCTGTTCGGCATTCCCCATGTAAGTGGCCTCACATTTACCTTATAGAAGTTATACCAGACATGAATTTTACTCAGACAATTTCAACTGTATCTTTCATGCTGTTTACGCTGTTGTTGATAGTGGCGGTGTTGTGATACCAGTGATAATTATGAGATAAGCAACAAGGAATTCCTCTCCAGTTTAACCCTCAAACCACCGTAGCTTTTTTGTGACGTAGATTACCGTATGGGGTCAAAACTGACCCCAAAACGGTTTGTACAAATACATTTTTTTTGTGTGAATCTTTTTTGTGATTTGTATATATGTATAGTTTCATCAATCTATGTGAGACAATCTGACATGATTAGGTGAGAATAATTCTAGCTCATTATCATAATTTATGCAAAAGATCATGAGGACCACATTTTGCACCAATGCTATTCAGACCGGGAAGGAGGTTTTTGATGCCTGTACCAGCTTCAATGCCATATAGTGCCTGAATGGCTTATGCTAGGGCCACCAAACTTGGTAGTATTAATAGCAAACATTTTCAGTGAACAAAGTATGTTCATCATTTTTCATGTTGCCATGGCAACGGAATTCTGACAGACAAATTTATTACGGAATTTTCTAATTTTGTATTTAACATTTAAGTTTTAAGGTTTTCTTGGCAAATAACAGTTGTTTATCACATCTAATAAAATTCAACGTAAATTTCAGGACTCAATATTCATAATTTATGCTAATTTGATGACGTCATCAGTCAAAATCCAAGATGGCGGCTGATATTACCTAGATGACGTCATAATGCCGTCATATAACATGATAATGCCACAAAAGTTGCTACAATAATTTTGGCTTCAAGTACATCATTCTCTGAAAATTTCGTGATCCTACCATAAGTAGTTTAGGAGTGGGTCGCAAAAGTTTGTTTAAAAAAATGCTGGGGTCAGTTTTGACCCCACTGGACCATGCATAAACTTTCGAGGATAACTTAATCAACGATGAACCAATTTCGGAAAAAAACGTAGAAGAAGTTATAGGACATATAGACAAACAAACTCCTGGAAGAAAATTTGTTTTCGACTAGAAATGACATAATGGCACACATTGATATACGCCTGGGGTCAGTTTTGACCCCATACGGTGGTTTGAGGGTTAAGCTAATAGTGGTGAATATTATTTGCTTGAGACTGTTGGCCAGAAAACTCCTGTGAACTTAGCAGCTATATGAGCATACTGGACACACACACACACGCACACACACACACACACACACACAGACATTGTCGGTAAATGTAAAAAAAAAACATGTTACACGTACACCCTCTGCCAGATCGGAGCAGACATTTGCGGGTTCGCAGGAAACACGACGGAAGAGCTGTGTCAGAGGTGGATGCAGCTCGGAGCCTTCTACCCGTTCTCTCGGAACCACAACACCATGAACGGAAACGTGAGAACTGCAGAATACTTTACAGCTTTTAGATGTGCGTAGTGGTTTCATAGTTGTCAATGTGAAGACAAGGAAGTACACGTAACGCTAGCTCACATTTATCCGTTGGGTAACCTATATCCGTTGCTTTTAAAAACAGGGAATATGTGGATATCACGTTGACGGACGTTGCAACATTTTCAGGATATTGCAGTTTAAAACTTCCACTCTTCGACTTGATGTGCCTAAATACCCTGTGTTTAAAAAGGAACGGATATAGGTTACCCAACGGCTAAAGGAGAACTATCGTTACTATCGTTACTGCTATATCTGCCTGCTGCGTGCAATGATCACTCAGACCTAGAACAAATGTTGTTTTCCTTTTTTAGTCATTGACAACAAAAAAAACAGGGTCGGTCTACAGGTTAGGATTGTCTATTCTAAAATATTTTTCAGACTTTGGCTAAACCTTTAGTGATACAATACGGTCAAACAAGATGAAACTGAAATGCATGAGGACATATATATTTTCAATGTCAAACTTTACTTTTCTTAAACTTTAATTTTCTAAAGTAGATAGGACGAGCAGTTTAATTGCATAGAAAACAGGCTGAATAGAAATCCCGACTGGAAACTATGTGACTATATTGCTCATAAAAACGCTAAAATACCGAATGTACCAACCACAGCCACAAGACCCGGGTTCGTTCGGCAAGGCTATGATCGACTCGTCCCGTGACGTCATGATGACGCGCTACACCCTGCTGCCCTACCTGTACACGCTGTTCTACCACGCCCACGTTGCCGGGACAACGGTTGCTAGGCCACTCCTACACGAGTGAGGCGAATTTTCATCATTCTTCCATCTTTATTTTTCCGTGTGTAAAGATCATCAAAAGTTCAGATTGATGTCACAATGGTGATTGAGAAAGAACTTGATCCAAACAAATGAGATCTGTAATTGTCAGATTCTTCATTTCTGATGGTGAAATCATGCTAGCGATCCCATGTATGGGGCAGCGTCAGGCTTCGACCTCAGGAGTCAAACGTCCTTACGCAAAAGAACCCATCACACGTATCGAAAAGGCTAAGAGTCACACGGCGTGCTTTGCTGTAAATACCGTCGCATTGCATTATACCCCAAATGGTAGTTGCTCAAGCACATTGAATATGATTTTGGAAGCGGTCAGACGTTTCAGGTAGTATCCACCATCTTTCGTCAGTGACACAGTTGCTTGAGTAACTGCTATTTGGTGTATCTTATTACCTGGATGCATATGTATAAACTTCGACGCATTATGCTTGGAATTTGACGACAGAAAACGATCGATGGATTACGATAAATATGAAACTTCCTGCACGCTTTATACTACTAAAGCATGCGTCACTTCCAGGTTTGAGTTTAACGAAAGACGATGATGGATTATGATAAGCCTCCTAAAAAAACGAAACTTTCTTCTCGTTTTATACTACTAAATTGTGCGTCAATCCCAGGTTCCCCTCTGACCGGAAGACGTGGGATGTTGACAGACAGTTCCTGTGGGGGCGGGGTCTCCTCATCTCTCCCGTACTCACACAGGTGAGACGAAATAAACTCAACATCATTCATTTTTAATAATTACCAGGGTAACATCACTCAGGCTGCAGTTTGCATTTTAGGAGTCCATGGACACATACAGATACAGATAACATACAGTAATTGGCAAAACTACACACATAACTTGTCACAATGTAAGTCCTGCTTACAGTACTAGACAGTACTACTGTTGTATCAGTCCGTTTTTAAAAGCTGCCTGTGCTGTCCGTTGTCTCTGTTCGGCAAATAGTTCATTCCAAAACGCAGGGCCCGCAGGAACTGCAGACTACGGAGTTCTGGGACTACAGAACATCCTCGACGAGATGGACTTTAATTCTGGTTTTCAGAAACACTCTACATGTACCTCAATACTCTCCTCCACGACTTAGTACCAGAATGACTATCCTATCTGTCCTACAGGGAGACACGACTGTGAATGCGTACTTCCCAAACGATACCTGGTACGATTACTTCACGGTAGGTGACTGGTTTCTATAAGGTCTACTTATTTGTAGTATCTGTCCTATCATCGTGACCCACTTTACATGCTTTAATAATACTCTCTATCTTTTTATTGTATTCTAAGCAATAGAAGTTGACTAATATCGTAAAATTTGATGCAAATCTGTTTTTTATAATACAAGGCTAATTTCATTGTAATTATGTACATATCCATTCATCTGCATTTGAAGATCTTGAGGTTAGAACCATATGTGCACATGTCAAACTAAAACCAAACTAAAGGTAATTTCTATGTTATACTATAGTTGCAGCCGACCGATGATGATGATGATGATGACTATAGTCCATTCTATGTTGTGCTATAGTCTATTTTATTCTGTGTTTTTCTATTTGTTATTAGCCATTTTGTTGACTGTGTGATGAAATCGCAGGGAGCTGAGGTCGAAGGTCCGTACGGGGGTCAGACGGTGACCCTGGATGCTCCACTTAACAAAATCAACGTCCACGTCAGAGGTGGGACAATTCTGCCGACTCAGCAGCCTGCTAATACTACTGTGTACAGGTAACGACTGACTGATGTCTGATTTTCTAATGTTTAGCTCGTACGCTTAATTCTATGCCTTACGAAATTTTGGAAATATCATTCTATAGTAAATGTGATTATCTGTAAGTCATTAAAAGTAACAAATAAAAAATGTAATCTTAAAAAAATGTTAAAATAAAAACCTTTAAAATGGACAAACAAGTAAGAGAATCCTTACCCTGTCTAGGCTTCCACTGGCTCTTTGTTTAAACTACATCTTTTATGTATTTTCTACTGATATCCTCAAATGTCTTTACTTACTTTAAAGTTGTGAATTCCAAAGATTTCTAGTCGCAACGGTTACTTGTCTTTATAGAATGTTATCATTAGAATCATATCTATTTTTTTTTCACAAAAACAAACAAACAATGTTACAATTAGAATCATATTTGATTACCAAGGCACTCGGGTAATTGTCATCATTATCATTATAAATTATAAAAGGAATATTATCATCAAAATTATATCTAATTTTGCTTCTAGCCGCCTAAACCCCATGGGCCTTGTGGTGGCGCTGAGCGACTCTGACTCTGCCAAAGCCAGCGGGGATCTGTTCTGGGATGACGGAGAAGCTTATGGTAACATTTCAATGTTATTACAGATGATGACATTAGCGTACATAGTCCAGTCCGTTGTCAATTGCTCATTGTCCTTGTCAAAATATTTCCCCAGTACGCGGTATAATCATTATGAATCTGGGAATACTGTACATAGCGTCTTTCTTCCCTGTCACGAACAGTTCTAGCTCTGAAGTCAGAAATAAAACTGGATCGAAATCACTTTTCTTTAAATCGCTTTATTCCTGACGAAAGATAAATGATCTTAATATAGAATACGTGTGTCAATGAAGGTTATGATGAGACATCCAAACTAGAAAAGCCGACATTTGCTTGAGAGCAAATACAGCATATTTCAGCCATCTCCCTCCCCCATGCAACAATAGACTATTCCAAAATCACCCATTTGCAAAAATGGAACACTTTTGTTTAAACGTCAATTCTACTAATGACACTTAATGACACCCAAAAATGAATTCTACAAAATTCCCAATGCAAGAATGGATTCTGCCAGTGCATCCCATGTGAATTTGCGCAATAGACCAGTCTCGAAATACTCCCACTGAAAACATGGCATTTTGATTTAATTAACAACCCAGTGCAAAGTTGAACTAGGCAAAAAAGGCATGAAAAGGTAAAATAGACAAGTCCAAAAAGACTTACGCTAAAAATGGAATATTGAATCATCACCCCTTTAAAACTAAATTTGAAAACATCCCCATGCAAGAATGGACTCTTCTTGCGATGCCCCTATCCAAAAATACATCCGCTAAAATTGGACTTGGAGTAATCACCAAAGTCCCAAAAATGGATTTTAAAAATCCCCCTCCATGTAAGAATGGACTCTTCCAGCACAACCTACGTAAAATTACAAAATACACCAGTCAAAAAATAATCACCCTGAAACACTTTGACATATCAAATCACCAAAGTCCATAAACAATTTTTTTAAATGCCCCCTCCGTGCAAGAATGGAATCTTCCCGTACACCCAATGTAAAATTGCAAAATAGACTAGTTCAAAAATACTCCCACTGAGAGACTTTATGTAATCAACAGTCCAAAGATGAATTCAAAAAGAACATGTTCCCCCTCCGTGCCAGAATGGACTCTTCCAGATAACACCAGGCTCACTGATTGGCTGCCAATACCCTTCGGGATGTCGACTCAGGCTACGTGATTTGTTCCCTCTTTAATCAAGTTACAAGTATATATAGACACTAGTATATATAGACACGTGCTGTCTTCAGGTGGGAGAGGTCAACGACCTTGAGGTCGTTGACCCTCTGGCCAGTGGAAAATTACCTAAAAAATCCCCAAATATATCATTTTGAAGTGGTTTATGCCAGAAATCATACATGGGTCATTTGAATGAATATCTAGTGCACCTATTGACCAAAACTTAGGTCATTTGGTTATAAGACCAGGGAACAGCAGCCAAAAGCGTATGGTTTTGGTCAAACAATGGCCAAAAAATCCCAAAATTAAGCATTTTTTTGTACTGTATGCCAAAAAAGTTATTGAACCCATGTGCGCATATGTAAATTGCACTTCTATTACAAATTTCAAATCATTTGATTGTAAAATGAGGGTATAGGAGCCAAAAATATCATTTTTTGGGCAAAAAATGTCAAAATTAAGCATTTTGTTGTACCGTATGCCCAAACTGTTATTGGATCTTTGTGGACATATGATCAAGGCACCTCTGCACCAAATTTCAGGTCATTCGGCTGTAATACCAGGGTACAGGGGGACAAAATATACATAAAAATTGCAAAAAACATGAATAAAATCATTTTAAAGGCAGATATGGAAAAAATGAAAAATAGCATCAAGGTATTGGCCCACTCTACCCTTGTGCCAAATTTCAGGCCATTCGGCTCAGGAACGACGGAGATGAATCAATTTGAAGATTTGACAGGAGAAAGAAACATTACGAATACAATATATTTCACCATACCTATGGTATGGCTGAAATATAATAATGGGATACACTCCAAGCAGACATTGGTGGAGGGAAATTGGGAAGTCACTGTTGATGAAATCAGATGGTTTTCATTATGTTTTTTTTCCATCCGCAGACTCCATTGAAAAGAACAACTTTCTACTTGTAAGGTTCACAGCATCAGCGGTAAGTTGACAGTCAGGACAGGTCCACTAGTGGATCTGTTGCTGTCATTGTAAGACGACTTTAAAGTGGTTTCAAAGTCATACGCTTAGTTTGTAAGCAGACAGAAATGGCAGTTTAACATTTCTATAATCGCATATTTAAAACATCGGGACAAAACATACTATCAGAAAAATGTCACTTCCCAAAATGGTAACAGAGCACCGCTTGCCTACAGAATGACGGCATCAAATGTACGGTGGATGTCTCACCATTGCCGCCATTGTCGCCCGGCCACTGGGGGTACTTACCGTACGACACGGTTCGCGTCTTCGGGCTGGACCTGCCCGGCACCCCGAGCGTGAAGGCAGGTCCTCCCGGTGACTTGCGGGACGTCGACAGCGGCAACGTGCAGTATAATCGTGGCAGTAAGGTAAGGCGTACGGCAAACAGCCGATTCAGAAATTTTTCAAAAATATGTACCTCCGTGATGTTTCTATTATGATACCGAACCATGTTCTGAAATTTGATATCTCCTCACGGTGCCAAATTGTTACATTGTACAGACATGTCGATTCTTTGGCACCATGTTCTGAAATTTGATATCTTCCAACAGCGCCAAAAATTGATACATTGTACAGATGTGGATTCTTTAGAAACGTGTTCTGAAATTTGATATTTTCCCATCGTACCAAAAATGTTACATTGTAAAGACATGTCGATTCTTTGAAAACATGTTCTGAAATTTGATATGTTCCCACCGTTCCAAAAATGATACATTGTAAAGACACGTGGTGTTCTGAAATTTGATATTTCCTCATGGTACCTAAATGTTGCATTTACAAGTGCATGTATGTGGATTCTATGGAACCATGTTCTGAAACTTGATACATCCTCACAGTGCCTAACACGTCAATTCTATGATATTCAATAGTATGATCAAAGCACCAAATTATACAAAACGTTGCAATCCGACATGTGTGAGCCTGTAAGCTTTGTAATATCCATCCGGTGCTTTTCCAAGATTTGATTCACAGATATTAACGAGTCACAAGTGATTTTTCTATTTTTGCACCACGTATCACCGAGGAAATACAGATACAGACAGTGATAATTCTGTACGGAATGACGTGTGTAATTCAACCATCCTTTCAATTAAGAAGAAAAGGTAAAAAATTGCAAAATAGAGACTTTCACGAAACCAATACAAACCAAGACATTTTATTACAGGTTCTTCAGTTGACTAACTTGGTTGACATGGACCTCTTGGTCTTCAACGACTTGCAGATAACCTGGACTTGATGAACATCGTTTACTTTTGATTTTAAGTTAGATCTTTGATGAAATGTTGAGCAACTTAAGAACTCTAGCACAGTCAGAAACCGATAGATTACGGAAACAAAACCTATTACTTTAAATCTAGAATTATTAGTCATCTTCTAAATCTTATTGGCTGGGTATAGGCAACCCATTGCCTTAAAGTCAATTAATTATTTTTATATTGACTAAACAATACTTTTAATTTAAGAATAAATTGTAGAAATTAGAGGGTTTAAATTGACCCTGTGACTAGCCAAGCATCTATGTAGTTATCAGAATAAGTGCCTAATAGTATATGATTTTTGTTCCTCGTCAATTACTGTTGTTGGAATGTTCAAATGATAGAGTTATGCATTACGTTGTTGCTTTATTCAGATCAAAGCATACATGAAAAAAAGACATATTCAGAAAAGACGACCAAAGAATTATTAACAATACAGATTTGAATTTTAAGAGTCATACATGATTAATATATAGTATAAGTATAAAACATAGATAACAGTGAACAAGAAACTTAATTTGTAAAAGATTTTGTGTATTCTTTGTACCGTCCTAATCACAACTAATTAGACTTAGGTTTAAGTGCAATAATTCTTGTGTAATAATAAACTTGAACGTGAAAGTAAGATGTTATTTATACCAAAGATTCTATGTACCAGTATATGAAATATACCAATCCTGTCCTTCGTAATACTAGCAATAAATCAACGAGAGAGTTGATACATGTCTAATGTTTGCATTTGTACACTGGGAGGGGTACAGAATTGCCTAAGTCTGTTGACTACTAAATCAGTTCTAGGAAAAGTCTGTTGACTACTAAATCAGTTCTAGGAAAGATCTGTTGACTACTTAATCAGTTCTAGGAAAAGTCTGTTGACTGCTGAATCAGTTCTAGGAAAAGTCTGTTGACTACTAAATCAGTTCTAGGAAAAGTCTGTTGACTACTAAATCAGTTCTAGGAAAGGTCTGTTGATTACTAAATCAGTTTGTAGGAAAAGTCTGTTGACCACTAAATCAGTTCTAGGAAAAGTCTGTTGACTACTAAATCAGTTCTAGGAAATGTCTGTTGACTACTAAATCAGTTCTAGGAAAAGTCTGTTGACTACTAAATCAGTTCTAGGAAATGTCTGTTGACTACTAAATCAGTTCTAGGAAAAGTCTGTTGACTACTAAATCAGTTCTAGGAAAATTCTGTTGACTACTGAATCAGTTCTTGGAAAATTCTGTTGACTACTAAATCAGTTCTCGGAAATGTCTGTTGACTACTAAATCAGTTCTAGGAAAAGTCTGTTGACTACTAAATCAGTTCTAGGAAAAGTCTGTTGACTAGTGAATCAGTTCTCGGAAATGTCTGTTGACTACTAAATCAGTTCTTTGAAAATTCTGTTGACTACTGAATCAGTTCTTGGAAAATTCTGTTGACTACTAAATCAGTTCTCTTAAATGTCTGTTGACTACTAAATCAGTTCTCTTAAATGTCTGTTGACTACTTAATCAGTTCTAGGAAAAGTCTGTTGACTACTAAATCAGTTCTAGGAAAAGTCTGTTGACTACTAAATCAGTTCTAGGAAAAGTCTGTTGACTACTAAATCAGTTCTAGGAAATGTCTGTTGACTACTAAATCAGTTCTCTTAAATGTCTGTTGACTACGAAATCAGTTCTAGGAAAAGTCTGTTGACTACTAATTCAGTTCTCTTAAATGTCTGTTGACTTCTAAATCAGTTCTAGGAAAAGTCTGTTGACTGCTGAATCAGTTCTAGGAAACGTCTGTTGACTACTAAATCAGTTCTAGGAAAAGTCTGTTGACTACTAAATCAGTTCTAGGAAAAGTCTGTTGACTACTAAATCAGTTCTAGGAAAAGTCTGTTGACTACTAAATCAGTTCCAGGAAAGAATTGTTATTCCGAAAGAATGGCTATTCCCAAAGAATACCAGAAACATTAATCAGACCCATCAATATACAATGTACTAGTGGTGCGTACCTAAACTCATATTCGGGTTCAGGTCCGGATTCAGGTCCAGCAGTTCAAGTTCAGGTCCGGACTTTAAAGTCACCATGAAATGGTTGGGGATAGAGGACACGTATCCTTAGCTATTCCAATGCTTCTTGTACTAGTGTTAAAGATCTCAAACTCACAGGCTCTTGATGCTGATCACTATCGATATGATCTGCAATTTTGCAAGATTGCAATCTACCACACACACAGACATGCACACAGATAGACACACAAACACACAGGTGGACACCCCCCCGCACACTGATACACACTAACACAAAGACACACACACACACACACACCCATACAACCCCCGCCACACCCGCACTCCCACACCCCCATACACACAAACACACACGGACACACACGCACACACACACACACACACACACGCACGCACACACACACACACACACACACACACACACACACACACACACACACACACACACACGCAAAAACAAACACACACACACAAAGACATACGTACTCTGACAGACGCACCCACTGACTCACACAAACACGTGCACATACACATAAATGCATAGTTGATTACAGTCACATGAAAACAAATCATAAACAAGAACAGTTATAGGTCTGACTCGTCCAATTCGCCTATAGCCAACCATGTGGCATATTGGAATATGTGCCCCTTGTCGTTCACGGTGTGGAATACTGTACACAGACATGCACGCACAAACAGCCATACAAACAAACAAACAAACAAACACTCACACAAAATCCCTATAAAAACAAATACACGAGTAAACTTATAGGTCTGACTCGTCTAACTCCCCAATACCCAACCAGCTGGCATATTGGAAGATATGTCCCTTGTCGTAAGTGGGAAATATGTACACAGACTTGCACACACAAACAGACATTCACTCACATACACAAAATCCCAATGAAAAGAAATACACGAGTAAACTTATAGGTCTGACTCATCCAACTCCCCTATACCCAACCAGCTGGCATATTGGAAGATATGTTCTTTGTCGTAAGTGGGAAATATGTACACAGACATGCACACACAAACAGACATTCACTCACATACACAAAATCCCAATGAAAAGAAATACACAAGTAAACTTATAGGTCTGACTCGTCCAACTCCCCTATAGCCAACCAGCTGGCATAGTGGAATATGTGTCCCTTATCGTAAGTAGGAAATATGTACACAATGTCTTCTGTGTACTCGGTAACGATAAGCTGCCCCCCTGGCCCCACGGCCACCCCGTCCGGACTGGCCCCGTAGGCCGCAAGGGTTCGCACGTACCCGCCGGCGATGGTGTACAGGTCCACCCGCCGGTTCGAGCGGTTAGACACGATGATGTGACCGGGCCTGCAACGTGAAAAGGTGGTTAGGATTGTTGACTCTGGGTCGAAAATTCTGGGTTATCCCCAGGCCATATTTCCAAACCGGGGCCCGAGCTTTCTGGAACGAAAAATATGATGTGATGGAGAGCCACTCGTTCGAGTATGACATTTCTACTCGTGCTAGCTTTGCAGTCCTAGAAAAAGACAAAAAAAATTAACAAAACGTAAATAGGAAAGTTGTTGACATCTTATTTTTCTTTTCCTACAACAGCCCGACCGAGCCCTGTTTTGGAAATGTAAACCAAGCATTAGAAGTTTGCTAGATAGCAGTCCCCAATGTCGTGCCCCTGGGAAAATGAGTACCCAGCTTTGGGTAGCAAAGGATGGGGCTTAAAATGGAGGACCCGAGGTTGAAGAGACCCAGTACGTTAAAGGTTCCGGTTCGGAGTTTTTTTTAGGATTTGGGGCCGATTTGACTGTCTCTGAGAAAAGCACTAACGCTTCTCAAAACACCGTTTTTCGGATATTTCAATGTTTCCGATGGAAAAGGGTGTGTTGTCGCTGACCGACAGACTCATTTGACATTTTCTGTAGAAATGTTATTTTTGGTAAAAACCATCAAAAATATATGCTTTTCATAAAAAAGTTGCTAATTTGGGGCCATTTTTTACAGGCCGCTACACGGAAAAAATGAATTTTCCTGGGATAATGACTCATATGGCAATGAAGGTCAAGACTTCTTCTGTATACTGAGTAAAAAGGAAAAAAAGTTATCTGATACGTTTTCCGCAAGCTCCGATGGCGCTAAAACACCCAAAACGCACATAGAACGCATGATCTGGGTAATCAGGCGACGAAACGCTTTACCGCTATCGCGCGCACTAATACCAGGAAGTGTTCGCCGCACGATCAAATCTCCGACACCATAAAACGCTACGAACAACAAGCATTTGGAGAAGTATAAAAGATTATAGACTTTTAAAGTGATAGCCGAAAAATCTAGAGCTAAAACTATGGAGACAACCTCTGATTTGCGTCTTATTCTTAGGGACTATTTAGATATCTGGACACTTGAAATTCCGAACCGGAACCTAAAGAACCCAGTACACTTTTGCCTTCTCACTGTTAGTTGATCAAACCTTCCAGTCCAGTATATTGCAGGTTTTACTTACTGTAATAAATTGGGTTGGTGTGTTGCGCCCAGGGAGGCTTACCGTTTACGCAAAAGGAAGAAATAATAACAGAAGGAAAGTGAAAAGGGAAAGAAAGGGGAAATAAAGGAAGAAAAAAAGAGAAGGTAATAGAAAAATAGAAGGAAAATGACAAAGCCATGGAAAGAAAAAGAAAGAAAGAAACATAAAGAAAGAAAAGGAAAGAAAGAAAGAAAGAAAAAGAAAGAAAGAAATGGAAAGGAAAGAAAGAAAGAAAGAAAGAAAAAGAAAGAAAGTCAGCAAGAAAAATAAATTGAAATTAAGAAAGAAACCAACCCTGCCATGCAGATGCCGCTAGGATGTGACAGCTGGT
>NC_049990.1:2560123-2561838 GCF_000003815.2 Branchiostoma floridae
CCCAAGACCAACCCGGCCCTGCTGTACTGCACCACGTGATCGCCGAGATAACTTCGCCCCACCACCCACAGGTGGTGGTCTGAACTTGCGAGCGTATCCATGGCAACGTCGTGAGGCTCCATCCTCTTCCATCCCGACTCCGGGACTGTGGCGGGGAAGTGGCGAAGGAACGTACCTATAAACCACAAGACGATAGCATGTCTAGGTCAAAAGATACAAAAAAGTCGAGGTTCTGCTGCAGTAGCAAGGTCACACACTAGGAGGCCCAAAATCGACCATAACCTTCGTCTTTCTAACACCTACTCAAGTACTAAGTACTAATACAATCCATCAAGAGGCTCTAGAGTTATGCTGACCAGAAATATGCAATAAAACAGACAGACACACAGACACATACACACACACCAAAAGCTATACCTCTATTTTCCATGGAGGTACTACAGAATTAATCTTCTCGGCAATCTTCAGGATCTAGTAGGTAACACTCAATCATTCCCCTACGCAAAGGCGAAACAGAGTCGTCAGAGGGACTCCATCTGTTTTCACCTCTGCTTGCCTGAGGTTAATATATGGGTACCGGGGGCGTCGCCACAAACCAGCTGCCAGCCAATCAGAGAACAGGCGATGAGAGAGCTTTCAACAGGCTAAAGCTGTCCCGCAATGGCCGCTGGGAAGCTATCAGCCAATCATGTTACGTATTACCATGGCTTTGTTTGCTCACCATGCCGACGCCCGATCCCCAACGGCTGACTGCCCCTAATAACCGAATACTGTGGCTGAGTTGTCAGGGGTAATATCGTAGGCTTTGCCGTGATTGTCAACCCTGAGTGTGAGGATGCACTCAATGACTTGTCACAGTATTGGCATCTTGGACTACCAAAACCATTTCTAACTTGCTGTGAATAGCTCGTTATTGATATTTTTGTAGCCTTGTCAGTTACGAGCGTCAGTTGTCGGTTGAAATCTTTTTTTTTGCTGTGAATAGCTCGTTATTGATATTTTTGTAGCCTTGTCAGTTACGAGCGTCAGTTGTCGGTTGAAATCTTTTTTTTTTTTGAGAGGTGATGTTGCTAGAGTGAACCACATGTCTGCCCTGTGCTGTACTTTGTTCAATTGCTGATCAATGAAATAAAAACCTACCGTTTGTGTCGTGCACGGCGACTCGCCGGTTGTGCATGTCGGTGACGAAGATATCCCCATCTGGCGAGACCACGACTCCGTTTGGACCCCTGAACTGCCCCTGCTCCGAACCGGTCCCGCCAAACACGATTCTGTCCTCTTCAATGTCGTCTATCTCAATTCCTGTAGTTTCAAACGACATGATGAAAATGTCGTCAAGAATATTAGTAATAAGAGTACGACGGGGCCCGGCCGGGATGTTCTAAGAAACGAAAAATCAAATTGTATACCTAAAAAAAAATACACAAATTATGCCCTTGACTCTTATTTTGCCATTTTGTGTATTTTGATGTCTTTTATATCATTCTTTTTGCTCACGAAAGCTGCCCGGTGGGACCCCTTTTTTAAATGTGACCTAAGCCTCAGGCTAAAGGCCCCCTCTCACTTGACGTGCGGCACGCTTGCGGCATTGCTGCGTTCGGAAGATGCTCAACGAATTTCAGAGATAAAGAACGAATTTTCTTACTTGTTGTGCATTTTGTGGTCTTCTATGTCACACTTTTACGTCCTGCGCTCTATCTGAATTATAACGTATC
>NC_049990.1:2563793-2613789 GCF_000003815.2 Branchiostoma floridae
CAACAAATCGGAGAAAATACCAAAACAGTACCGCAGCGAACGAACGCAGCAATGCCGCAAGCGTGCCGCACGTCAAGTGAGAGGGGGCCTTAACGTCGCATTTCCCAACCGGGGGTCTTGAGAAACTAAAAATCAAATTTTATACTGAAAATATACAAAAATAATGCCCACGACTATTCTCTTTACGTCCTGTGTAGTTTGGCGTCTTTTATATGATACTGTTCGTTCCCCAAATCTGCCCGGCCGGGTCCCGGTTTGGATTTGTGACGTGGGCCTTAAGACTATTACAGAAGAAGAAGAAGAACTTTATTGCACGGCAGTAGTTGTGTACGGTACAATATACTGTATGTCACATAAAGTACAAAATAAAGGTATAGAATAAAACGCAATGTCCTAAAGGACAAGTGAATTTAAAAAAAAAAAATTCTCCAACCCGGAAAGGTTGTGGAAAGGGTATTTTTATACAGTAACTTACCAAGCTGATGAAACTATACATGGATGTTTTGCCAACTTTTGGTTTGGTTTGGTTTGGTTTGGTTATACAGATATCCATTAGTGACTGATATGTCACTATTCTTCCTGGAGTCCGGGTGATTTGTAGAGAATCGCCAATTCTAGACGGAAGGATTTTGCACCATCGCACACCGCACCATCGCACGTGTCGGGGTTCTTTAACGTGCCTGGGGTATGGCTCTCCCCATACACGGGACCTTCGTTTTATTTCCTATCCGAGGGACGGCCCTAGCCAAAGCTAAGTACTCATTTTCACCTGAGTAAAGTGAGCAAAGTCGTGTAAAGTGCCTTTCCCAAGGGCACAAGATCGGTAACACAGCAGCCGGATTCGAACCTGCAACCTCTCTGTCACGGGCCGAACACGGTCCCACTGCGCTACGCGATCCCACATATTCATAGTTTATCTTACCGTGTGTGGATGATGGTCGGACCGATCCCAAAGGATGTGTCCCGGTTGGGAGGCTCTTGGTTGGCACGGGCTACGGCAGAAGAAAGCAGTACAGAAGCTAGATAACGTTTATAGGCAAATGCAGAATATTTCTCGTCACCGTCTGTCGTTTCGTTACATTGTCAGTTAGTTACAGTTAGTTTTGCTATATGACAGATGTGCAAAGGTTAAGTGTCACGGGCGTGCCTTGAAGCTGGTGTGTTACGCCGAACGGCGGTTATACCGGCTATATAGATACAGGTACAGAAGCTGGTGTGTTACGCCGAACGGCGGTTATACCGGCTATATAGATACAGGTACAGAAGCTGGTGTGTTACGCCGAAAGGCAGTTATACCGGCTATATAGATACAGATACAGAAGCTGGTGTGTTACGCTGAAGGGTGGTTATACCGGCTATATAGATACAGATACAGAGGCTGGTGTGTTACGCCGAACGGCGGTTATACCGGCAATATAGACACAGATACAGAAGCTGGTGTGTTTCGCCGAACGGCGGTTATACCGGCTATATAGATACAGATACAGAAGCTGGTGTGTTACGCTGAAGGGTGGTTATACCGGCTATATAGATACAGATACAGAAGCTGGTGTGTTACGCCGAAGGGCGATTATACCGGCTATATATATACAGATACAGAAGTTGGTGTGTTACGCTGAAGGGTGGTTATACCGGCTATATAGATACAGGTACAGAAGCTGGTGTGTTTCGCCGAACGGAGGTTATACCGGCTATATAGATACAGATACAGAAGTTGGTGTGTTACGCTGAAGGGTGGTTATACCGGCTATATAGATACAGGTACAGAAGCTGGTGTGTTACGCCGAAAGGCAGTTATACCGGCTATATACTAGATGCAGATACAGCCTACGTAGCTACAGATAGTTTCGCTACACGGCAGAAGCCGATTTGGAAATATGGCGTAGGCCTCAAAAGGCGACAACTGTTTACGAAAGGGAAGTTGGTAACGCCTACCCGTCCGTCCCGATTTCCGGACAGCCCCTGGGAGGAGTGGGTGGTGACGTTGATCGTGACCTTTGTTGTAGCTTCTGGCTGTGGAGAAAAACGTCATGCTGTTCACAACAAACTTATTTCTAATAACAAAAAAAGAAGCTTTCCGGACAGCCCCTGGGAGGAGTGGGTGGAGACGTTGATCGTGGGCGCTGTTTTAGCTTCCGGCTGTGGGGTAGAATGTTATCCTGCTCAATACAACAGACTTATTACTCGAAAAAAAAACAGAGCAAGTTAAGCTGTAAAGGTGGTATCTCACCGCACTTGGGGCACCAGTGCGGCACTTTTCATGCGGGGTTCGTAGATAACGCAACGAATTTCAGAGATAAAGAACGAATTTTCTTACGTTTTGTGTATTTTGCTGTCTGCTAAGTCTTATTTTTGCTTATTACCAATATCTAAATTATAGAAAATTGGCGAAAGTAACAAAATAGTGCCGCAGTGAACGAACACCACAGGGCCGCACCAGTGCCCCAAGTGCAGTGAGATATCACCTTAACAGTGGGGTGCAAGGGCCACAAACTAACCATTCCAAATGGTTTGGACTCTTTATTGTGGTGGTGTTTGGTTAAGCCCCCTTTACAAATCAAGAATTTTAGCTCGGCCGAGTTGTCAGCGAGCTCTAAATTACGAGGAGGCATGACTCTTATGCCTACGAACAAATGGCAGAGTTTCTTCGTCAGCATCAGCGTCATACCTCCTCGTAATTTGGAGATCGCTGACAACTCGGCCGAGCTAAATTCTTGATTTGTAAAGGGGGCTTAAGTAAGCTGATGACGGGCCGGGTGCGATTCCCAGGAGCCAGGGGACTGTCTCGTCTTTTGATTTTGATTTTGCACCGGTAATATTAGCTGTACCCATCCGATTCTCGCACACTCTTGAAAATTGGGTAAAGACAAACCGTCCAATGTCTGAAGGGACGTCCCAAAGCTTAACGAATAGACAAAATTATTAACTTGAACCTGGCAACCTTGCCGCCCCCAGTCGGTAAGTTAACGGAATCTTGATATTTAAAGGTAAGAATACTAATGCCCTAGAGCTTGGGGTATTGCGGATATAAAAAGATGTTTTCTATTATCAATATTTCAGTACAAACAACTAACTCAATGTAAACAAACAAATAAAGAAACAAACAAACATGTGGCCATTGACAAAGAAGATCCCGAGTAAAATGCTGAAATATTGTCACATTTGGAATCAAGAAAAAGAATAGAGAAATTCTTATTGTCGAGTCAGCAGAATATGGGGGCTTGATGAGCGTCGCGAGGATAATTGCTGACATCATCAGTATCACCATGGCAACGGCCGTGACAATTAGGCACATCATTTGGGGTCGTGACCTCAGATGACGTAACGTTTGACCCCAGAGACCGACCTCCTCTGCTTTGTTCTCTGTAAGTAATGTAACGTATGTTCATTCAATATTAGTTTCAAAAACCTCCCGACAAAATCTAATTGTCCATCTACCAAAATCACATTTTATTTAAAATCATCTGCTTGAACAAATGACTCGGAAAGAAAAAGAAAGAACTATTTGGGAAAATGTTAAAATAACCAAAACGAACGGAAACGGACAATGAACCCTGATTCGCTTTACTATATGTTTTTTTTACCAATCATGTACATTATTGTAATTATGTTCAGAGATTTGTCAGTACCGATGTAATCTGCATCTCTATTATATTTCATGTGACCCTTGCCTCCCTCTTGTCCTCAATTGAAGCAACCTGCAGGCCGATTTGAGCTTCTCATGAATAAATAAAGGTTTCAACAAGCAGGCATTCCAGACAATTGTACCAATTCTTGTGACCACCAACATTCTGGCAGAATTTGAATTGGCTTGCTGTTTCAGTTCTCAATCAAACAAGATCAGAATGTTGTGATCAATGTTGCAATGTCGTAGAATGCGGTCACACCGCAGATAGAATACACTGCCGTTCGATATTAAAAATTCGCCTCGAAATTTTCAAGCATGACAAAAATAATCGGACTGGTCACAAGTATCAATGTAGAATGGGCACAAATATCTGAAATGCAGTGAGAATTTTAAGAATGCACTACGAATATAGATGATATTGATGATCAGAACATATCATTACTAACCTGAAGCCGGGCGCTTGCGACGTCGAACGCGGGCGAGTTCCTCGTCGTTCCCACTGCCCATGGCACCACATGGACCAGGTCGATCTAGGTTTAAGTCATCTGTGCTCTCTTCACTTCCAACTGCGTTATCAACATGGATGTTTGTTGGCGGCGACTGTGCTCCGGGAGTCGGGCGGGCATCGGGATGTGGTTGGGCCTCGCTAGGGGGATAAGAAGAACTTTATTGCATGCACGACAAACGTACAATGATACAATGTATGGCAACTAACTATTATACAAAGTACAAAATAGAGGTATAGGATAAAGCGTAACAACCTAGTCTCTGGATCCGAACGAGCTTCGGGAGGTGGTCGTACTTCAGGAGATGTGTTGGCCACATGAGGCGGAGGGTCTTCGTCAGATGTGCGGGCCTCTGTGCCGACCCCACCCGTACGGTCATCGAGAACGCTTCGATGCGATGGACGGGCTTCCGACCGAACAGAGTCCGCCTGATCTGTCGACGGCAATGCCACCGGGTGCGCTTCCGTACGGGCATCGTGGTTAACGCGAGCGTGTCGCGGCGGCAACACCGGCGGGAGCGACCCCGTACCGGCCCCGTGTGAAATGTTCATCGGCAACGCTGGTGCATCAGAGCTTTGGTAGGCAGACTCTGCTTGTGTTGTTTTATGGATGGGGTCTGGGGCACACCAGAAGCGAGTTTCGCACGTCGCCCCTGAACGTGAACTTGTAACAGGCTGTACAAGTTCGAAGTGCCGGACGTGCAGTCTCACCGACTCGGGGATGTCGTACGCTCCGCTTGCCGCGTACCGCACCCCGCTCGGCTCCTCGGCGGGGTGGGTCTCGATCAGGCACCGGTGATTTTTGACCAGCGCTGCCTGCTCGTAAGCCATGGCCGTTACTGAGCTTACTTTACCAAAGATCGCAGGTCGAAGCCCAGACAAGCCACAGAATTTAGATCTAAACTCGAAGAGAACTATCACCTTTATGATCAGTCTTACGCGGTAAACCACCCGCGAGCACTTAAAAAAAACCCGCCAAATTCCTCTAGAAAGAAATCGGTACTCCCTAATATGCAAAATGCAGTGTCCTGAGTCTATTATCTCTTAGTTCACTGGCTAGCGCCCTTTCAGCAATGGCCCTTGGCTACTTGGACACCCGTGGCTTCATGTGAGCCGGCCAAGCAGAGTAATGATCCGACCGGCTCACCGCACCGCTTGCGCTGACGGCGAAATGAGACATTAAAAAAAGAAACAGTTGTTGATTGTCTGGTGCGTACGTGAGATGATATTTTGGCTTGGCAGCGTTTGGCTGCGCAACGTTACAAAAAAAATCAATCAGTCGCGAGTCTTTTTTTTTTTGGCGCAAGGAGAAACTATTCAGACACGTGGTCGATACGCGTACAGAAGCACGCTTGGTCGACAGGTTGATAACCTTGTATGTTGACCTGGAGGTCAAGTTTTCCGATCTTGACTGTTGTAGCTGAACTTGCTCGCATGCTATTACTCCTTCTGGTCACCAGTTTTTTTTATAAGAGTTATACTCCATCATAGTGTAGTGTCAGACTGTACATATTCCTTAAGGTTCCCCAGTATTTTGACAAATATACTACATGTATTTGTCTGTTCTGACTGTTCCACTACCCATGTACTGCATGTGAAGTTAGTTACCCAATGTAATTCGTCCAGACGTACCAGTATATGTTATCCCTCCAAATGTGCTATAATTGTTGTTGTTGTTTTTAATTAAAAAAAGAATTGTACTCCAAAAGCTCCAGATAACTTTCAACGATACTAAGGCCACAGCAAGTAAATTTTATGGATGACATCCTCTGCAGACTGCAAAAATAGTGCGATAGGGCGAAAAAAAAACAAGATGGGTGAAAAAAACAACAAGATTTTAAAAAACAGGCAGCATGAAGTTGAGATGACTGTTGTAAAAAGAATTAAAGGGACAAAACATGGTATCAGAGCCAACAAAGTATTCATTCCTGTATTTAAGACATGCACTGGTGTGGTAAAATTGACAGTAGTCTGGTAGACTGGCATCACCAACAAAGTTGGTAACCACACTCATAGCTTCCATGTTGGTGTCACTTTTACAACAATCCAATAAGTTTCATTTCTACAATTACAGTCCTGGGTACCTAGCAATTCTACACTCTACAAGGAAGTACAATTATTAGGCTACAACACAACATATTTGCTCATTTTGGTATTTTATCGTCATGTTGACCATCCCTGCAGAAGACAGAAATTCTTGTTTTTTTTCTTCTAAAATCAGGCGAAAATTAATGCGCGCGCTGATGTCATCCATAAAATTTACTTGCAGTGGCCTAATCACTGTTAACAAAATTAACTACACCGACTGTTAAGAAGTACAATAAGTCAAATACTAGAGATGATAATTTATTTCTTAGGGACGTTAGGCCACCATAGGGCAACATTTGCCTGCTGAGAAGAATGATAATTGATTCCCATGTAGCGGGCTCTCTACTTTGTGGAATGCTGCAACCCATAACCCCTTATAATTATACCCCAGTTACATTGTGCGAAAATCGATCTGGTGACATTTTCGTCAGTCCTGAGTTTTCTCGATTAGCGCGAAGTTTTTTAGGGATCGCTGGCAATTCTTCGGAGCCTTGCTCAGTGTAATAGGGACGGTTTTTAAGTCAAAAATACGCGCGCGCCTCTGTCCACCTTGAAATCGGCCGACCTTAGCTTCCTGCGATCAAGAAGCACAGCCGAAGGCCGACGACAATGTAGTAGGAGTATTAGGAAGGCCTGAAAGAGTCTGGATAAAAGCAGGAGTACTAGTATGCTCTGGTGTAGGTGGATCAGACAATCTAGTCGCGCGCTTTTACAGCTTCTACTTCTCCAACCACAAAACAGGTGGGCGATGTCATGCAACTGTTTATCGGTTATATAAAAGAAAAGCCAGACAAATTTGATGATAGGCTTGCGCCAAAATAAGCCAAGAAAAACGATAAGGGTGGAAGAACACCACAAAGGCACGTAATCTTAGCCTTTTTTGAGATATATAGTATATCTACACAGGTACTACTGCTTATTGTACTTAGTATTCAATTGCAGAATTACCGATGCAATCCACAAAGCTTTTCAAATGCTACAAGTGTCTTTTGGACTACATAATACTCCCGCAACATACCAAGAAAATTATTGCTATAATACTTTTGTTTAACCTTGAAAAACTCAAATTCGGACCAGCTGTACCCGCTGGTATTGATAGAGAATATGACCAGTGTATTTGTTTATTCAT
Source organism: Branchiostoma floridae (assembly GCF_000003815.2). Lineage (NCBI taxonomy): Eukaryota > Metazoa > Chordata > Leptocardii > Amphioxiformes > Branchiostomatidae > Branchiostoma > Branchiostoma floridae. Next base: position 2,571,144 of record NC_049990.1, read on the forward strand.
GAGAGGCTTAAATTGGCCTGCAGACCGCTTTTCATTGAGGTCATGAGGGAGAGGGGTTAAGGGTCAAACGAGGTCCACGATCGTTCGATGAAACTTTGTGCGACAGCAAAGTTAAACAAATGAAGAGTTTCAACCCTTTCGGTTGAACATTCCCTGTCGATAGTCTTTCTCACATGAGATTGTTGAAATTGTAGTGGTTTATAATTATTCCCAGCATGGGCGTCCGCTACGGGTAACGTACGAGTTATAAAGTTAATCATTAACCAAACAAGTTTTAATCATTACCCAAGCTGTCGGTGGTGTGCCCCATCCATGACCTGATTAACGTTATAACGTCCGGAGGTAAGTGCCAGTCAAGTGGGCGTCTCTTGACAATCGTTGGACTCTTGAGCACACGGTGAATCCTTAAAGTCATGCCTGGTGAAGAAAGTTCTCCGAGAAAACCGGCAGAAGATCGTAGTGATGAGAAGTTCAGCCGGCCCCGATGGCGGTTTGCTCTGATCGCGGCGTGCACCGTGGTGGTGGCTCTGCTGGTCATCATCGTCCCCACCGCAGTGGTACTGACCAGGACGGACCGGCTCCACCCCGTGTGTCCCGCCATGGACGAGCGGGAGAGGGTCGACTGTCACCCCGAGGGGAAGGCCACCAGAGACCGGTGCGAGGCACGGGGCTGCTGCTGGAGTCCGCCGGCCGCTCAGGGCCCGCCCAGCTGCTTCTACCCGACCAACCACGGCTACGAGCTGGACGGGGAGGTGGCGAAGACGGCTACGGGCTACAGGGCCAGGCTGCGCCGCCTGAAAAGCCCGCCCACCCCGTACAGTGACGACGTGGGAACGCTGGAGGTGCTGGTGGAAATGCAGGAAGAGCATAGACTACACGTGAAGGTTTGTAAACCCTTGTGTTCATGCCATAGTTTCATGTTGAATACTTTTTTCTCGGTGTATACTGTCAGGACAAGTTGACCGGATTCTATTATAAGACATTATGCATACTTTCAATGTTTACATTTGAGATAAATTTAAAATGGCATCTTTTTCACTTAGGTATTTACCAACGTAACATTGTTGTATACTCGGGGCAAACCCTTTGTTTACTTAATACGTTACCTATATCCACGAAAGGACATATCCTTCGTTGTGCAACCCAGAACCCGGTTTGCAGGAGTCCAAACATAATTTCCACGTAAAGTCCACGCATACATTACACTATGGGAAAATACTACCAAACTTCACAAAACACGCATCATTTGCATGTCGTGGATTTTCATATCTTACTGCTGTTCACGAATACCAATCTGATTTTTTTCTTATCTACCACGGATAGAAACCTTCTCTAGTTTATTGCTTCCTGAATTGGGTTCCAAAAAGTGCTATGTTTTAGAAACCCAGTCATGTAAGATCCTGTAGCGTTGGTGCTCACAAGAGACGCCACAGACGGCTCTTTAACTACAGGTTCTGATATCGATGCTTCTCCACAGATCTAAGACCCATTTTAGGCCCGGTACCAGGTTCGTTAATCTTAGCTTCGTATCTCAATGCCTCTCCTCAGATCTTAGACCCGTTGGAGGCTCGTTACGAGATTCTATAACCACCTTTTCTTATCTTGCTCTTTCTCCACAGATCTTAGACCCATCGGAGGCCCGATACGAGGTTCTTCAACCACAGGTTCTTGTCTCGGTCCTTCTCCCCAGATCTTAGACCCAGCGGAGTCCCGGTTCGAGGTTCTTAAATCCCAGCTTCTTACCCTCCCCAGATCCTAGACCCATCCTCTGCCCGGTACGAGGTTCCCGAGGCGGCCCTGAGGGTCCCCAGACCCGGGGAGGCGGTGGACAACCCCCTGTATGACGTCACCTTCACACACCGGCCCTTCAGCATCAAGGTCACCAGGAAAAGCACAGGGGCAACAATGTCAGTCATTACGTCATATAGATACTGTTATCAGTCGTTACGTCATGTTTCTATAAATAGATAATGTTTGAAGCACGGTTAAATCAACACAACTCATATAATCAAAATACAACCCAAGAGTGTGCGCAAACGAAATGATTCACTGTTTTTATAATACAAATATATGATGACCAACTGCTAATAATATCACGAAAAATCGTGTCTGTATTTCCGAGTAAAAAGCGAAGAATGCACCTGACTCATGTACGACTAGTCTGAAAGTACAGCGATTGTACAATAATTATAGTTACCGATGTTATATATACAGACTTCATGGTTTAACCATTCAACATGGCGCTCAGTACTTACGTCATGTTCACGTGAGTGCAAAGATCATATCGATACTTGCTCCTCCGTAAATAGTTTCATCAGTTTGGTAAAATTCTAAAATAGGAAGGTTCTTTGAAACACAACCAGAATTGTGCCCACTCCCAACGTTTCGATGTCTGTCAGGCACCATCATCAGGGTTAGTCTTAGAATGCCTTGATATTATTCTCGCTGCTACTTATAGCCAATGTAGGTGGCGCTGCAGCAGCTAGAATCAGATCCAGTCATTTTAACCTCGATGATGGTGTCTGGCAGACATAGAAACGTTGGAAGTGAGTACCATTCTGGTTTTGTTTCCTTAACGTAACCTTACTATATGGATATTTGCTGCTGTTTTTTTTACCCCAGATTCGACACCTCGGTGGGAAAGCTGACGTTTTCCGACCAGTTCCTGTCCGTGTCCACCCGGCTGGCCAGCCCTAACCTGTACGGACTGGGGGAGCACGTCCACAGGCGATACAGGCACGACCTCAACTGGAAAACTTGGCCCATCTTCAGCAGAGGAGCCTCCCCTAAAGGGGTGAGCATGCGTTTACTGTACATGTACTTAAGATAGTATAGGGTTTAGTGGAGTCATGTGGAATAGCTGAGAGGTATTTTGGCCCAGAACACAGGGGTTCTTGCTTCAAATCCTGTCATACTACCGATCTTGTGTTTTGCTAAAGGCACTTTACACGGCTTTTCCTACTATATGTGTAAACGTGGGTTTTGTTGGAGAGGCAAAAGGTGCCAGACACAGTCGATAACACTCCACTGCCCATTAGTACGGCCTCGAAAGTCTATAGGACTACCTTAGTTCACATACTGACGTTAGTTTACACACTAACCTATTACAACACCGAGGAACAAAAGGTGTTCTGTTCTTTACCCCTTTGCAGAACTTTGATAACCTGTACGGACACCACCCGTTCTACATGTGTCTGGAGGACTCTGACGGCAACGCGAACGGAGTCTTTCTCCTCAACAGTAACGCCATGGGTAGGGACAAATTAGGGTTCAAGATAAATTATGGACGATTATGCTTTGGGTGTATTCAACTCTAACTCTCTCTCTCTTTCTCTGAGTCTCCCTCTCCTACCAACATTTCGCCTCTGTGTGTGTCACTCTCTTTTACACTCGACCTTTCTCGTTCTTTGTCTTTGCTCTGGGTGTATTTAATTCTTTATCAGTCGCTCTCTCTGATTCTCTCTAATCCCTCAGTTGTGCCTCTCCCTGACTATCTTTCTGGCACTCTTTTTCACTCTCGTTCTTTTTTTCCTCTGTTCCTCTTTCGTTCTGTCTTATCGTAAAGACACAATTTGTCTTTAACTTCCACAGAGGTGATTCTATGTCAGTCTCTTTCTCTCAACCTTCCACTGTCTCCCTCTATCCGTACATTTGTCCGGATAAAACTACATTCGCACTAAAGAAACAAAGGTTTCTGTTACCCTCCACAGAGGTGACGTTACAGCCTCCTGTGACGTTAGTGAAGTCCCAGATCCGTGACGACATCCTGGACATGGAGAGGGTTGCCATGCCAACCGTGACGTACCGCGTGATTGGCGGGGTGTTGGACTTCTACATGTTCCTCGGTCCCTCCCCGGAAAACGTCGTGCAGCAGTACACGGAGGTAGGACTGTGTCATTAATATCCTTGTCTCACAATACTTGACAGTGTAACGCAATGCACACAGGACAATTTAAATACTAGTAGTCTTTTAATGTCAAGGACGCATCGCTATGGAAATCTAAAAAAACAACAAAAAGAACGGATAAAAGGAACGGAACATCCGGGAGAGATGGCAACAGCCACCGTGCATCAGTTGGGAGCTCATCTTTGTCTGTAGCAATCATACCACAACGGATCAAATTTTCAACTTCTGTCGCCTTCTTCAAGATCTAATTATTGATGGAGTGGTCATTGAGACTGATCCGTGTACACCTTTGTATCGACAGAACTTTAGCATTATACAACAGACTCTAACATTTTAATTCCCAAGGACGATTGAAGTTTTTATCTGATCGAGTTAGGAGCAAGCATTTACGATCACACCTCTTCATCTAGCAACTACAACAAACGTAAGCAAAACTTATCAACACAGATTAAAAATATTTCTTCCCGTAGATGATCGGGCGGTCCATCATGCCTGCATACTGGGGCCTGGGCTTCCAGCTGAGCAGATGGAACTATACTAACATCGACAAGCTGCGGACAGTGGTGCAGCGGACACGCGACACAGGCATCCCTTTTGTAAGCAAACGTTCTCCTACCTCGTACCTCGTCTGGTAGTATCTGAGATAAGCATTGACTGTGATCTTATGAAGATGAAAAAAAAAAACCTCTTTCTTATTGAGGCTTAGGCTCCAATTGCACCGGTTCCCGTCAGGGAAGTAGCCCCGGCCGGGCTCTGGGAGTACCTCTCGGTCTTTCCCACGTGTAGGTCACGGCGTCTATTTGTTACCGGGCCCCGGGTTTATTTTAAGTCCGATTTAAATTCAACCCGGTTCCCGGCCGGGGCAAAAAATATCCCGGGAACCGCAAGGTGCCTCACGGGGCCATGCAATTGGTCACGCCCGAAAATGTAATTTTGAACCTAAGCTTACATGACTATTGCGTTTTGTCCGTTAGTATCGCAAGGTCTTGGCAATCCTAAGTTTATGCATGCAAAATTAGCCATTTTACAAATAATCACGTTTTACAGCTTGTACGTAGATTTACGACATGCTTAAATAAGGCAAGGACAGTTGACTGCTATATAGAAGAAGTTACATGTACATGTACATGTATATGTAGATGTATATGTATATGTATATGTATATGTATATGTATATGTATATGTATACAGGACGTCCAATACGGTGACATCGACTACATGGAGGACACGAAGGACTTCACGTACGACGCGGAGCTGTACCAGGGACTTCCGGATCTGGTGCAGAACCTTCATGATCATGGGCAGAAGTACATCATTATTCTGGTGAGAACAGATCTTTAGTGAGCATTTTTTCAAGGCAAAAGAGACACTAATCTTCGCATGTGCCCTCTATTCTATGTCTACATGCCGCACTCGTCGATGTGAAGTCATCAAGGTATTAAGAGACGCTAAATTGCATTTACCCAAGCAAATGGATATGGCTTTGGGAACTCTATTTGCCAGAGTCTTAGATGAAAATATGACAGCAAAATATTTCATACCTGCTCCATCATTAAAGGGAGGAGAAATGCCTTAAGTAGATCTGAACAAGGTAGTCAACAAAAAAGTAAACGCTTTGTTGATACACTGTGAGCTTAAACAAATGCGGACTGAACGGCAAACACATAATGATTGTCAACAAACGTGTCGTTCTACAGGACCCGGCCATTGGTAACACAAACAGGCGGGACGGGTCGCCTTACCTCCCGTACGAGTCCGGACTGCAGGCCGATGTCTTCGTCAAGAACGCCGACGGAGTAACCGACCTGGTCGGGGAGGTAGGACAAATGTTCTATAAGAGCCGCCTAGATCACAAAAGTAGATCCTACACTACACACACTATGACTGTGTGTGATTTTCCGGACCCATTATTCTCGAAAAGTTATAATGAAGCATGTAGGACGCCTTCATTAACGCTGAAATCAGTCAGAATTGCGCAATTAACACTGACAGATACCGCTACATAATACATTCATGCCAGGGTATTTTGACTTAAAGGGGTAACAAAAATTGTTAATAACCCCAAAGTTTGACCGGATGAAGAGCCATAAGTTTGTCAAAATATCCTAATTCATGTCTGTAGCATTAAATCAGTACAGCTGTTATAGGGATTGCTTAACTTTCTTTCCAACACTGAATTAACTTACCCTAAAGTTTCGGTCAAACTCCGTCGACCTTGTTCACAGAATGACACCCTCTATCTCCAGCAGTGACGTCAGGAACACGCCACTTTTGCAGGAGGGGGTCATAAGTATGAGTGGCGTGTTCCTGACGTCACTGATGGAGATAGAGAGGGTCATTCCGTGAACAAGGTTGACCGAAAATTTAGGGTAAGTCCCTATATTAATTCAGTGTTGGAAAGAAAGTTTACCAATTTCTATAATGTATTCTACCAACACAGATGAACTTTCATGCAGCACAGCTGTTATTTGTTATTGTCAGGTCTGGCCCGGGACGACAGTGTTCCCAGACTTCACCAAGCCGGACACCGTGCAGTGGTGGGGCGATCACTGCGAGAGTTTCCATAATGTCATCCCGTACGACGGGTTGTGGATTGTGAGTACATTCTGTTCTCAGAATTCTTCAACCAATGATTTAACAGTCTGAGTCTTGATTTTTCGAATACCTTTTCCGATGTACATAACTTATGACCATGCTACGTGATTACTCATGGTGGCCAAAACAGCCGTAGGTAAACATAATTACACTGAAAGCGTTCTCTTCCATAGCTCTCATACCGTTTTAATGAGCGTCGAAATTTGAGCCTCAAAAAGCTATTATTTGTTTCCTTTATCTCATGTTTTTTTCTCGTGCTAAACTCCAGGCAATTTTGCACTTTTTCTGCATTTTTCACGAGTCCGTAAGTCTTCGTCCCTTTGCTGGGATGATACCACATTGATGGCACTGAAATGTATGTTCTACATATGATGATTTTTAGCAGTTAATCATTAGTAAAAAACAAAGAAACAAACATATTTTCAGGATATGAACGAACCGAAGACGTTTAAGAATGGTTCCTTGACGGGATGCGGGGACGACATGTGGAACTACCCTCCTTACGTGCCAGGTAAGAAACGTCCTCCTTCAACTTCTAAGATTATGTACTTTTGAGGTCCTATTTCAATGATTTTCACTGATTTTCAAGTCGTTTGATTATGCGAGGACACATTAGTAAACCTAGAAATGTACGTAGAATGCGCAATGATCGTCATAAACCTCTTTTTCGTATAGTGATGATGATTTAGACGTTGTCATCATAAGACACGTACAGCAATGATTGGATTTTGATTGTGACAATACAATACACGTGGGACCCAAGCAGTGATCGCTAATATAGTGCACCGCACGTTACGCAACACAACACAGAAAACATAAAAACCTCGATACAACAATTAGTCTATAAATCAAAATAAGTTGCGTAGAAATATCATTAATATTGTGTTGTGATGCACAATATACGATGTACTTTTCAGCGATCAAAGGCAAGCTGATGTACGAACGGACATTATGTATGGACACGCTACAGTACTGGGGCAGGCACTATGACGTACACAGTCTGTATGGGCACAGCATGGCCATCGCTACTAGATCGTAAGTCAAAAGTCTTTATTTTCAAATCCATAATCTACAGCACTTGACAGCAGTGATCCTAACTTTGGTTGATTAGGCTTGAGCAGACACCATTCAGGTCATCGAAAGACCATTAAGAGATGATTAGAAGACCTTAAAGATCATTTCAAGACCTTGAAAATAATTGAAAGATCATTGGAAAACCTTCGCCTTTGGGATCATTGAGATATCATTGATGGGTATAGAGTGATCACTGGGGCAGAAATTTGTCAATCAAGAGGTTCTTCAATTTTACCTGTAAATCCTCAGAATAAATGATAGTTAGATTATACTCGATCACTTACAGCACGATAATAGAAAATAATTGAAGTGACAAGAATTGCATCACTGGATTCCCTGCAAAAGGCCGTTGCAAAATCTGTCTCAATTTGCGGATGTTCAATGGCATAAACTCTGTGGGATTCCTATTGGATATGAAGCAACATAATTTTATCAATCTGCAGCGCTATGAGCAGAGTGTTTCCTGACAAGCGTGGGATCATCATCACCCGTGCTAACTTCGTGGGTACCGGACAGTACTCCGGGCACTGGCTGGGAGATAACAAGTCAGCCTGGGAGGACATGGAATGGTCCATCACGGGTAAAATAGCATGTTCTTACAAGATCGTATGGTATTGCTTAAAATAGTGTTCGTTTTCCCCTAGATGTGTTATAACGTTTAAAATTCATAGACTCCATTTTCTCCGTGTATAGAAGAAAAGTTAACACTGAAACAGACAGGGAATACATTATCTAAATTTATGTATTCCTAAGTAAGCAGGTCAGTATTAGTTGCCTTCTTCCTTTTTCAGGAATGCTAGAGTTCGGACTGTTTGGAATACCATACGTGAGTTTCACTTCATTGAATATAACTTCGGCATTTTATACATTGGTTAATGGTCGAAACCATCTAAGGATAGTCATAAAGGTCATGTGGTCATTATGAAGAGGTGGTCAATACAGAGGTTTGGCTGTATACGAACCTGTATCCGTTTTGTCTCAGCAGTAGGCTTGATTCAAGTTACGGCGGCCATTTTGCATTTCAGAGGTCAAAGTATTCAGTCATAGCCAGACTAGCCTCGTTTTGGTGCAATGACCCTGGATGACCCCGTAAAATAAAAAATGGCCGCCGTAACTGAAATAAAGCATATTAGTCGACCTCATGACCCCTTTTCTCTTCAGATCGGAGCGGACATTTGCGGGTTTCTCCTGGACACGACGGAGCAGCTATGTCAGAGGTGGATGCAGCTCGGCGCTTTCTACCCGTACTCGCGTAACCACAACCATAACGACTTCATAGTAAGTCTTCTTGGCTTGCCTTCTTCTTCATTTCATCATTTGTCATCCTCATGATGAAGTGCAGCAAATGAAGTTTGACTTCCAGTAGTCTGTCATACATCGCTGCGAGAAGTTTCGGACCGTCCTGTCCAGTTTCCAACTCAATAAGCTTCTTTTAGCTCTGGGCGACCAAAACGTTTCTTAGAGAAAACAGGTGTCCAGAACATGAATTTTCCGCCTGCTTATTGGTTTGTAAGTGTTGGGTGTTTGGATGGCTGTAAAGATACTTAGTCACAAGATACAAGTTTCGATTATGTAAAGGACATTACTATTTCCTGAATACATCCACGCGCGTACGCCAAAACGTACATTAAACAAAGACATACCTGTAGTATGTCTCGTTGACGTTGTCCCATGGCCCCGTTTTGGCTAATCATCACGTTTCCAAACCGGAGCCGACCGGAAAGGGTTTGTGGAAACGGAAAATAGAAATGTATATAAGAATATGCAAAAAATAATGCCCACGACTATTCTCTTTACGTCTTGTGTAGTTTGGCGTCTTTTATATCAAACTTTTCGTTCCTGAAAGCTGCTCGGCCTGGCCCCGGTTTGGAAATATGACGTAGGCCTTACGATACGATTTTACGAGCCTGCGGTTGGATGACTAACAGAACATCTAAAATTGTGTATATCACGTTTGTTAGTTTTATTGAGATCTCCATTACTAATACTACATGTACGTAGTATCACTATTCTTCCTGGAGTCCTTATACGTTTGATTTCCCAAATGAATAGTTTATCAAGCGTTTGGTTGTCTGAACCTGAATTTACGTTTCCTCCAACGCAGGACCAGGACCCTGCCGTCTTCAGTCAGACTATGATCGACTCGTCCCGTGACGTCATGATGACGCGCTACACCCTGCTGCCCTACCTGTACACGCTGTTCTACCACGCCCACGTTGCCGGGACAACGGTCGTCAGGCCACTCCTACACGAGTAAGACACATTGTTGACAATGTTTTATCATATATTCTCAAATACTTCACTTGCGTCAAGCTTGCGTCACTGTAGGGTTCATTCACTGCGTCGCTACTGTTTGTTATTTTCTCCGATTTTCTATAATTTATATATTGCGAAATGATTTGAAAAAGTATAATTTGAAGACGATGAAATACACAAAAAGTGAGAAAATTCGTTCTTTATCTCTGAAATTCGTTGAGTATCTTTCGAACCCCGCAGTAACGCAAACTTGACGCAAGTGCAGTGAGAGGGCACCTTAAGATTTCTCTTTTGTTTTCAGGTTCCCTACCGACTCCAACACGTGGGACGTTGACCGGCAGTTCCTGTGGGGCAGCGGACTGCTCATTTCTCCTGTACTAACGCCGGTAGGAGACCTTTATGCATGTCTAAAAGGCTGGTTAGCCTGATCAACGTTTTACACTACGATGAAAAAAAATAGACGCGTTAAGAATAGAATTTCTAACTAAAAGTTATGCTTTAAAGAGATTGGTGTTAAATGGCTTCTCACTGATATGGCTGGATTTAATACGTTTTAAACAGGTATAAAATCATCGAAGAAGAGTTTATTTTGCTCAAATCAAATAAAATCAAATCAAAGAGTTTGGATTCATGTTACAGGTTCCATAAATTCCTCAAATTGAAGAGATTCAAGACACATTATGCAGCAGTCCACAGTTCTTTATTTTGCCTCCCCCCTCTCTCTCTTAAAGGGGCATTACACTCCAGAAGGGAGTCTTGTTTTCCAATAGATAATGTGTCATACATAATCAGCCGAATTTTGTGGAATTCATCTTGGGATGAATTACGCGATGTCTGTTTTGTAAAACAACAATGACACTAAACCCATGCTGACCCTTCCCATGCATTCCCTATACGCATAGACACTTTGTTTATTGTACATATTTTCAGAATAAATGTGGTACGCTAAGCACACCAAGAAGGCAAATTGCTCATAAGATAGCAAAGAGTAGAAGAACAAGACGAGATTTCTTAGTGAACCTGAAATTCGTTTTGTAACCTTACCTAAAAGTTTTGCATTGTATTCAGCCATAGGAATAATTCAATTAGAGGGTACTTGTGGAGTTTAGTAGAACATTGAATGCTTTTGGGGCATGTGGAGCAACTGGGTACTTTATCGTATAATGTGAAGTAGTATGCAGTTATTACTTCCTAAAATTAATATCTATCGGAAAATAACACTCCCGTGTGGAGTGGAGTGCCCCTTTAAGGTCTTATTTACACGAGGCACTTTGCACGACGTAAGTCGATTGTCCTAGGACAGTGGCCTGGGCCTTATCTCCAAGAAGATTCTACGGTAGAATAAGATAGTGCCAAACGCTGGCAGAAAAGTGAAGCCGGCCTAGGAGTTTGTTTGCGACCGGAGGCCCGTTTGACTCCCTTTGTCCGGCTATACTCCTTGGCTAGCTTTGATACTATGTATGTATCAAGTATGGCACCGCAGGATCTGCTTGGAGATTAGCGTAGGCCAGTTTTCTTTTTACAGACACCAACTACGACTCTATATGACCCCTGAACTATGTTGTTTTTGTTTTTTACCAACTGCGCCTTCTTAGAAATGGGCAGCCCGCAACGCTGGTCCGTGTACTGGTTGGACTGGGCCGCAGACTCCCCGTAGCACGTCGTACGATACTTCTGGAGGTGCCAAACTGAGGCGCACCAAGCGCGTCATTTTCGTTTTTTACACCAAAAAACAAACAACAAGTGTCATAGGACACGCGCCGCGCGTCGAACGTCATTTTTTGCCTCGTGTAAATCAGCCCTTATTATACAAACACCAACACTCCTATTCTCCAAGCAGAGGTTAGGCTCCGGCTTTTTCCCCATTTTTTTTCGTCGTTTTTATCGAGATTTGTATTTTATATTGTGTCTTGTTTTGTCAAAACCTAGGACTAAAAGAAAAACGTTTAAAAACATTCAGGGCCTAACCTCTGCTTGGAGGGTACAACATTCCCTCTCTGGAGGTCATCCCAGACAGCCCGACCTACATCTCCTCATTATTTATAAGGAGAAAGAGGTCACTGGGGCTGGTTCACTCTACACTTGGGGGAAGGGAGGGTAGACAATACCGCCTGCATTTGTTTTCTCTGCAGCAGCTACTCTAGGCATACAAAACCTCACCAAAGATGATAAACAGTTACAATAGTTTCATCTTCTGACAATGCCGATCACTACTGCTAATATTCACACAATAACCCTACTGAACATGTAACAATGCTGAACTAGCCCTAGCAGTACAATATTAGCTTTTTATCTAGTAACGGAATACGTGTGCCTATGAATATACCACATGCTCAATCCCATCAACGAGGGTTAACTACATTCCCCAATAGAGTGACAGACCCCAAGGCTGCGACTCTATGCAGTGACCTCAAACACCAACAATATCTTTTTTAGTTCACCACAAAACAAGGCTTATGGAGCCACTCATTCGTTTTGGGTTACAGTAATGGATTCTGAAGAAAAATGTAGATATAGATCCCCAATATAGATTTCCAATAGCTCAGTTACTTGTCAGCAATAACAATGATCAAATGAGCATTAAAGACCAATCTCGTGCAGGTATAAAATTATCCTAGAAGAGAATAATGGTAAATCTAAAGGTTAAGCTTTCCAAGATATTTGAGTTGAACTATCAGATAAACTGACGTCTTACTGACACAGCTGAATGTACGGCTTTGAAACAAAGAATTTTGGAAACATTGGAATCGTTGAAATCTTCAATTATAGAAGGATGACTGAAATAGTGACGGTGTCTCTAAGCTGCGAAAAGGGACACAGCGCTGTGATTGGAAACAAACAAATGCCCGTCGTTCGTCAGCGCCAGTGCCATTGGGCAGAGGGGTACCTGATCATCCCCTGTCAGCACGTACTTGATAAACTTGCCGTCCGGACTGAACATGGAGACATTGCTGTTGGCCTGGTCAGCCACGATGATGTTGTCTTCGCTGTCGGTGATCACACTCATCGGGTTGCCAAGCTGACCAGGTTCCGAGCCGTGTGACGCGCAGGTGGAGAGATGAAGACCTTCGGGGTCAAATACCTTCACGTTGCCGTTGTCGTAGTCGCTGACGATGATGTGGTTGCTGCTGTTGACGTCCACGTGGAGGATGGAGCCCAGATTCTTCTGACCCTCACCTTTGTCTCCGAACTTCAGCAGGACTTCGCCGCTGGGACTGAGGACGAAAACCTGGTGCCCGATGGTGACGATGATGCGTCCCAAACCGTCAACAGTGATGCCTTTTGTAGTTTCCTCTGCCTCTTCAGCCCCTGTCACATCGATGACACGTAACTCCACTCCTTCTTTGTCCAGTACGCGGATGCTGTGCCCGTCTCCTGTCACCAACAGCTCACCGTTTGCCAGTGCCGCCACACACCATGGTCGGAAATCCAGGTCGACATTCTTCTTGAAGGAGCCATCTTTGTCCAGAAACGGCAGGCATGAGTTGGCACTCTCGGCCACTACAATGCCTCCATCTGCGGTGACGGCGAACGAGGTCACATAGTTAAACCAGGTCCACTCAGGATCGTCCCCACGTAGAACAGCTTTGACGAGTTTTAAACTCGCGTCCTTACCCAGCACCGCGTTTGGGCGGATCTGACAGATGGTAGATTCGTCGGCCATATCGCTGAATGCGTTCGATGCTAGTACAAGTAGTATGCACACCCAACCCGGTCCAGCCAGACCACTACTGATAACGTTTGGATATTCCATTGGCCGTTTTCGGAGGGGCGCATACCGATTTCTTGTATCATTCAAATGTCGAAAGGAGCATTTAATACTATAGGTGCGTACATATGTGTGGTTTATACTTAAGCACACCTTCAAGGTAATATAGGTTTATAGATAATCTATTGACTGTTTAATACATTATTAAATTTCTCTGTGGTCGAGCGGTTAGGCAACCCCTCTGCTTGGCCATCTGGATGCATTTCCATGAATCTGTGGCCTTGAATTTGATCCTGGCTCGGACATGTGCACATTTTGTAAGGGATTTGCATTCGTCTGTCGGAAGGGGCGTAAAATGGGGGTCCCGTGTTCGTACCCCGAGCACGTAAACAGCCTCATTACTCAGATTGTGTCCCTTCTGGGTACTGGGAACCAATAATACACCACGCTGAATAACTAGGTCACGCTGCGCGATGGAGTAGTCCATTTTCGGTGGCTCGGAGGGGTGGAAGGCGTGACGTCACGTTTGCTCCATCTGTCAATAAGTTGTCAGGTGGGGTGCAGGTAATCTCCAAGCAGATCCTACGATGGCATAAGATAGTATCAAACTGGCCAAGGAGTGTAATCAGGCCAAAATTTGCCTTGTAGCGAAATACCCTCCTAGGCCGGCGTCGCTCCTTTATTCTTATGCTACCGTAAGATCGGCTTGGATATTATAATGGCTCGAAGGTGGCTAATTCTGTGTTTTCCACCTTCTTCAGTACATGCCTGATCGAGTTTTGTACTCGTTTTTAATCTGATCTACTGTCCGACTTCCCTACTAGTACCAGCATCTGCTTGAAAAGTTCCAGAATGGAACGAAGAAATATTTTATCCCAATACCAATATTTAGAGCAGATCGTTCGATGGATTGTATTGAAATCACACGATGTTCATCTTCTCTATCATCTACAGGACACCACCACTGTGGACGCGTATTTTCCGGACACTCGCTGGTACTACTACTTCTCGGTAAGCAAGACTGTGAAATCAAATATAAGTTTACCGTCTCCCGGATTAAATATATCCTAGAGTATCACTAAGTGATTTTGCTAGCGTTGATCTATATAGCCGGTATAACCGCCGTTCGGCGTAACACACCAGCTTAACTACTATGTATCGAGCAAAAAAAAAGATTGTTTGATACTTTCAAAATCATTAGTCAAGGGTCAGTGGGTGGAACTGTGTGTATACTGGGCTGAAAACCTATCGCAAAATTTCCCAATTTTTAGAACCGTATAATCGAAATCGTACTATTATGTTAATAGGGTCAAGAGGTCGAAGGTCAGTACAGAGGTCAGACGGTGACCCTAGATGCTCCGCTTGACAAAATCAACGTTCACGTTCGTGGCGGAGTGATTCTGCCGACTCAGCAACCTGCTAACACCACGGTGTACAGGTACGTGTATTTTAGGAACTTTGTGTATATATATAGGGGGCATGTGTGCCTAAGATGCTTCAAGTGATGTTTATGTGTTTCTGTTGTTGTTGTACTTAATGGTTTACTTCTGGATGATTTGTGATTTGTATGTCTGCACGAGTGGCGAACACGTTTCCATTTTTGAACCTTCGTTTTTTCAGACTTTCATGAGAAGCTCAAATTTGCGTCTTTTATTGTGAGCATGGCCACGGGCGGACAAAATATAACATAGATACAGCTTACATCATTCAAAGTCCTAGTAAGTCTATATACATATCGTGTTTTCCTTCAGCCGGAGGAACCCGATGGGCCTGCTGGTTGCCATGGACGACTCGTCTGCAGCATCCGGGACATTGTTCTGGGACGACGGGGAATCTATTGGTATTGTCCAACATTTCTTTATTACACAATATTGAGTTATCACATACGCTGGTGATCTTCTTATCTTCAGTGTGTGCATATTTTTGTCAATGAGTTATACTTTCTTCAGCATGTCCATAACGTTCTGTGTTTGCTAACAGATTCCGTAGAGCGCCGAGACTACGTCCTTGTCAACTTCAATGCGTCATCGGTGGGTGCTATGATTACGATTTTCTCAAAACCTTTACATTTCAGTCTTTGTCACAAATTCAGCATGTTCAATATTGCTTTTTTTCGGGAAAACAATATTTGAAAAAGTCACTAAACCCTTATTTTCATAAACAGACCGAGTTGCTGTGTGAAGTGGTGAACGTCCCTCTCGGTGGACCCACAGCTGGACACTGGGCCGCTCTCCGGTACGACACCGTGTCAGTGTACGGGCTCGCCCTCGGAGCAGAGACGCCTACGGTCCGAGCAGGCCCCGTGAACGGTCCGCTGCAGACAGTCGCAGCAAGCAGAGTACAGTACGATCAGGATAACCAGGTAAGCCAACCCATGAACCAACGAATGATTTCAGTTTCCGCTCTGCTAGTCAATATTTTTGAGAGACTTTCATGGCTGAACATGACTGTACGTCGTAACACATATACCGCTAAAACAAAGCATTTCTGCGTACAAACGAGATGTTTATGCGTGTGTGGAATATGTGTTTCCGGATATTTGTGGAAAGTATAACTTTTGATGGATTACGATTATATTTGATACTTGTATAGGTCTTGTTTAGACGCATTTTACGTTCTCTGTTTGAAAGGTCCAGACACAGGTTCGTCTTAAAAGTGACTAATCAAACGTTTTACTTCATCCTAGATTCTTCTCTTAACTGGCCTCAACGACATGGACCTGAAGATCACCTCCAGTCTACGGGTTACTTGGGGTTACAGGTAACCAACGGATAAATAAGTAGGACGCTCGCATGCGCAAGGACACAACAAGGGGTCAACATGGGGTCAAAGGAAGAAGAAACCACGTCATCACGCACACCATTGGGTTAGTCGTCTCAAAGATCAACACATAAAGTTCGTTTTGTTTTTGCTAAAATCTAAACTTTATTCCTACCTGTAACACGACTGTCCAGCTGACTACACCACAGCCGTCATCAGATTGTAGTGACCAATCACTTATCAGGACACGTGACCACATGTCACGTCAGCTATTAGTTTTGTTCTGTTCTGTTAAACAATTTGTTGAAGGTTACTTTTTATGACATAGTGTCGGTGGTAGCCCACAGTAGGGGTGTTGGATTGCATTTGTATACCAAGTCTGAGTAAAGTTACAAAACATCCTGGTCTTCTCTACGCAGTGTCTTGGTAAGACATGGTATCAATTGTTAACCAAATATTGGGTAGGAAAAGCGTCTACTGTGTAATATATTGACCATGACAATGATTGATCTTTTAAAGAGTAGATTAAGTGATATGCTGTAAATAATTCTCTTATCGATGATAAGGAAAACAATTTTATAGTCAATTCACATACAAATATAATAACGAAACAATCTTCGATAGCCATTGTAAATAAGAGCAGCATTGAAGAATAAGAAAAATGTCATTCAGTATGAAGGTCAATCATCATACGACAACCTACATAAACATCGATGTTGCTGATGAGTATTGAATATGGCCAAATGTAGTTTCTTATATCTAGTCAAAACGATCCAAATTGAGCATTCTTACAAAATAAAGATACAAAAGGATGATAACCACAAGCTCTGAAATGTATAATGTTTGAGACGTCTATGCGGTAACGGTGAAGCAGAAACATTGTGCATATGACTATGAGATATAGGTGACCACTCCTACTTTAAACTTAGCTAGACCGAATACCAACATGTAAATTGTGGTTTAGGTTGTTTCCACTTCAAGTCCATGAGAACCGCAAGCTCTCTGTAATGGGGAGGTCCATGGCCTGTAGGTCTGTTAGGCGGAGTACCTGGAGGAATCAGAGGCAAGGGTTGGTAATTTCTTACTGTTCATAGTTACAAAGTAAGTTTAAGTTTTTCCCGCAACAAATGCTGCATCAGGATACTTGTATGCTTGGTGCCCATCTCCATTTCTGTGACCCTTAGCCAAACAGATTTGTAAAATCACTCTAGCAGGGGGCTAGCACACTGGTCTGTGTGTGTGTGTTCATCGACGTCATTTTACATATGGTTACAAGGTTTGATATTTGTCTTACACACTGACGGCACTACACGAACGAACAAAAGTATGTAACTAGTATATTCAGTAATGTTATGTTCAGCTTATTGTCAGATTCTCCTATTTGATAAGTATATGCCTTATCTATTGGGAATTGTTTACCTGGTTATCTCTATCGTACTGCACTCTGCTGGCGGAGACTGTCTGCAGCGGGCCGTTGACGCGACCTGCTCGGACCGTAGGCGTCCCTGTGCCAAGGGCGAGCCCGTACACTGACACGGTGCCATACCGGAGTGCTGCCCAGTGACCGGTGGTCGGCCCGCCCAGTGGTATAGCATCAACATTGCAGACCAACTCAGTCTGAAAAGGCAATGATATCAGGGGGAATGTAAGTAGTTCCGTAGCCCTTTATGGTTCATATCAGTCGTTGCCTTTTAAAGTCCTAAGTCATTTGCAAGGCCGTAGGTGCAGTGGGTTGTCATCCACTGTGTCTGTGTACGGTATTGGGAGGAGGAGCCTATCCCTCTCCTTCCACCACTCTCCATTCACCTCCCCAACCGAAGTAAGGTACACATTTCTACACCTGGGTGGAGTCAGGAAATCTGTGTAAAGTGCCTTTCACGAGAGCACAAGATATGTAGCATGACAGGATTTGAACCCAGGACCTCTTGCTTCTGAGCCAAACATCCTGACTGTCGTACTTCCTCAACACGACCCCACGTACGCCACATGACCCCACAGGGATAATCTATTACATGTCTAAACATGTATTAATCAACCAGATTGGAGAGAACTCGATTAACTTAAAGAGCAAAAGAGTAAAATAAGAGAGTGGCATCAACAGTCTTTCCAAGTGAAGCTAACGATAGTTTTGTTGTCCTGTATCACACACCTTCCTGGTAAGGAAAGAAATACGGCTTACCGAGGACGCAGTGAAGTTCACGAACAGGTAATCGTTCCGTTCAATTGAATCTGGGACGAAACAAAAAGGGCAACAGTCAAATCATAGCAATTAAAACAAACCCACTAGTCAAGATCATATGACGTAATTTAGAGAGTTTATTTTGAAGTTCATACCCGTCCGGAGGTTAATTGCAAGTACATGGTAGAAACATAAGAGTCATGCTTGTGACAATGAATAGTGCTAAACATTGTTGTAATATACTATACTATACTGTACTATATACTATACTGTATATGTTATGCTACAGTTCCGTTTAGATCTACGTTCATTTTAAAGACAACCTTTTAAAAAAAGATGTTAAAGCATATCGTGACGTAAAATGATGGCCGACATACCGACATCCTCTCCGTCGTCCCAGAACAATGTCCCGGATGCTGCAGACGAGTCGTCCATGGCAACCAGCAGGCCCATCGGGTTCTTTCGACTGGACAGGAAACAGAACACAATATTGAGAATCAAATTTTCTTGTAGCGACAAAAAATGATGAAAACGGTTGGGATGCAAACAGTGATTTGAACTCTCGTGATTTTATGGCACATGTAATACTATGTAAAATGCTGGTCCGAATCAATATTTAAGTTTTAGCACCAAAATCTGCAGTGAACGCAGAGGGCAACATTTTCTAATGGACAGTGCGACAGTACTTGACAGTCACCTCATTTTTTGCTTACAAGTGCATCTTAGTTTTGATGACAGAAATGAATTACAGTATGTCGCATAGGTAGACCATCAATAACACAATCTTAGGTAACCACTGTATGCATGTTTTCGATACAGCCGCAATTCGTCGATTCATTCCCTCACCATTCAAATGATTTATCCATTCATTTACTGTAAGGAACAAACGAATGATAACTTGAATGTATCCACGTACCTGTATACAGTAGTATTAGCAGGCTGCTGAGTCGGCAGAATTGTCCCACCTCGGACATGGAGGTTGATCTTGTTCAGTGGGGCATCCAGGGTCACCGTCTGACCCCTGTACTGACCTTCGACCTCGTGGCCCTATTAAGAAAATGAATAATGGGCATATAAACATAGCAAGTCGGTCAAAGTTCAAATACATTAGGGAAGCTATTGAATGACTAAGATATGCTGCCATTACGTTTAGCATTACTATATTTTGTATTTTTCGACATCATATAGAAAGGATGCCTTAATGAAATTCTTAAAAGACTCAAAACTGAAGACTCAATGTCAGTACAAGTGTTGTTGGTAGGGTTTAGAAAAAGAGGAATGGTGTTTACGATATTCGTTTACAAATTTTAACAGTCAGTTATACACACAGTTCTACCTACCGTATAGTAGTCGTACCATGGAGTGTTGGGGAAGTAGGCAGACACTGTTGTGGTGTTCTGCAACAAGGACAGACTGTGTCACACAAACATCATTTTCTGATAAACCACACAGTAATGCAGTTTACTTACAGAATTTGAACATCTAATTGCTGAAGTTGTACAAAACGGTCATAGGTCGCAAAGTAGATCATTAAGCATTTAAATATAAAGAAAATGTCATTTTATTTTTCACATTCTGTTGATACTGCCGTGAATAAAAATTTCTTTACATAACTTCAAAAGCAAATTCCTACTTCCTTGCTCTTTCGTTTAAGTTTGATTAACACTAGTACTAGTCACGTCTGCGCCCCTCCGAATCGCTGCAAATGGAACGTCCCAATATGATGTCATAATCACGAGATAAATACCAATAAAAGTAATCATGAATATTGTCGTCGCCCATTTCGTAGATCTAGATAGAGTTGAACAATACCCTAGGGTAAGATGGCGTAAGTAAGATTTTTCTCCTAAACTTTACAGACAAATTCACCTTTCTTTGCTCATATGCGCTCATTTATAAAATCATGTCTACACACAGATCAATCCTTGACAAATTGAACGCTCGAATATGACGTCACGTCTGCACCCCCGAGCCATCGCAAATGGAACGGTCTAAGTTGTTAATCACGAGGTTAGTCACGAGTGTTGGACTCATGTGGTAAATGTCAATAAAGTTATCATAAATAGTACAGTTGTCCATTTTTCTCTTTTTTTATACATTATGTAAATACTTTCATCAGTAGCAAATTCCGTTACATACTGAAATGTCGCAAGTTCTTCGTTTTATGTCTGCTCTATAGTAATAATAAAAGTCGCACAGAACCTGTTTAAAACTGATGTAGAATGTTGTACACCCCTCAAAATTACCACAAATGGTACGTGCCCAGGTGTTGTCACGAGGTAAAAGTCAATAAAGTAATCATATGTTCTCGCTGCCTTTCTCGGCGTATCTGTAGACGTGGCAAAGTAGACGCACAGAACAGGGCAAAGATGGCGTCCAGCGCATCCAGAGGCAACTCTAAATCTCCTCCGTCTAATTGGAAGGTCTCGGAGAGTTCTCACATAAAAACTATTGGAGAGAAGGGCAGCGGTGATGGACAGTTTAACAATCCGACCTCGCTGGCCGTTACCACAGAGGGAGACATTGTGGTGGCTGACCGGAACAACAAACGTCTGCAGTTTCTGAGCAAAGATGGCTCCTTCAAGAAGAAGGTCGATCTGGAGTTCCAGCCATGGTGTGTGGCGGTAATGCCAGAAGATGGTTATTATCCTAAGAAGCTGTTGGTGACAGGAGACGGGCCTATGATCCACGCACTGGACGAACAGGGGATGAAGTCAGGTGTCATCCAGGTGACAGGGGATGTTGAGGCAGATGAAACTACGGAAGGCATCGCTGTGGACAGTTTGGGATACATTTTCGTCACTATCAGGAACAAAGTTTTCAGACGCGATCCCTTACGCCACAGCAGCCACACCTTCAAGCTCTGGAGCAAAGGTCAGTTTGGTTCCTCCCTCCGTGTGACAGCCAAGGGTAACAACCAGATCATCGTCAGTGACTTCGTCAACCACAGCTTGAAGATATTCAAATATGATGACACTGTAGCTACCAGTCGTTGTCCCTACGTCGTCACGCCTAGGTTGGATGCTATTAAGGTTCTTAATCTTGAAATTAAGCGTCCTGATCATGT
Organism: Branchiostoma floridae; assembly: GCF_000003815.2. Taxonomy (NCBI): domain Eukaryota; kingdom Metazoa; phylum Chordata; class Leptocardii; order Amphioxiformes; family Branchiostomatidae; genus Branchiostoma; species Branchiostoma floridae. Next base: position 2,592,691 of record NC_049990.1, read on the forward strand.
TAAGCTGGATTGCCCCTGGTCTGTCATCACGGACGGCGATGACATCATCGTGACCGACTATCAGAACCACTGTGTTTCCGTGTTCAATCAGAAAGGCAAGTTTACGAAGCGCATGTTGACACAGGAAGACGGCGGACTTAACTATCCAATGGGACTGGCGCTGACTCATGACGGACATTTAGTTGTTTCTGACATGCACTCTGTCAAGATGTTTGGTAAATCAAAACCGAAAGGCACTCACAACTAATTCTTTATTTGCATCTAATCTACGTTAAATGTTGATGGGTTTATAATATAACATAATCTTGAAATCACACATTCAGTCTTGCCAATAAGAATCCATTTGATTTGATATTCATTGTATTGTACATGTAAAGCTTAATTTTTTGTTAGAGATGTAAATCCACTGCCACCTAGGAGTATGTTTAAAATCCAAGTATAAACATAGAATGGAATTGTTGTCAATGTATGCATTATGTCATCTAGTATTATTATTATTTGACAATTCAATTCATATTAAACGCTAAAAGACCGATAGGATCAAAACATACTACCTGTAAATCTCTTAAAAATCAAATACCACATGACATATTAAACAATTAAAGTCGAGTGTTTTTGTTGTAAGGTATTGTATTTAGATTTGAAAACTATTTTGTCATACGCACTTGTGGTTAGTGGCGTACCGCAAATAGAACATCCAAAGGTGTTGTCACGAGGTGAATGTCAATAAAGTTATCATGAATGTTGTCACGTCACGTGATTTACATCATTCACCTGGACGGGAGACCTGGCGCATACGGCAGGGTATGTCACCCCGTATGGGGCGGTATAACCCCGTTGTGTGTAAACATGTGCGAACATGTCCGATCACGTCGACCCTTGATGTATGTTCGTCTGCATATCTGTGGGTCTGCCGCTACCAGCCCAAAGCTGCCTAGGTAGACCCGTGTAATGAGTTGTATCATTGTCAATAAAGAAAGAAAGAAAGAAAGAATGTTGTCGCCGCCCCTTCGTAGTCCTAACAGAGAGAGTATACATACACAGAAAGATGACCTAAATAGGATTTTTATCCAAAACTTTAGAAACAAATGTCACTTTTCCTTGCTCCTTGTATGATTTTTGGCAATGCATTCCAAATGTCTGTACACAAAACCAATGTACCGTCACGTCTGCACCCCTCCGTGCCACCGCAAATGGAACGGCCTGAGGTGTTGTCAGAAGTTAAAAGTCAACAAACCGATCAGAAATGTTATCGCTACCCTTCTGAGCCATTTATTGAGTATGGTAAAGTTTACACTACAGCGTACACCCGGGGGCAAAGATGGCGTCGAACGCATTCAGCGACATCACCGACGAATTTCTCGTCTGCCAGGTCTGCTTGGAGGACTTCAAGCAGCCTAAGATGCTGCCGTGTCTTCACACCTTCTGCCAGCCGTGTTTGGAGAGGCTCCTGGCCACAGAGCCGGTAGGGAAACTGGACTGTCCAACATGCCGACAGGACGTGCCCCTCCCACAAAATGGCGTCCAGGGGCTGAAGTCCAACTTCCTCGTTGGCAAACTGCGCGACATTCTGCAACAAAAGCCGAAAGGGGTAACTTCCGAGGCGCGGGAGGAAGGAATCCCCTGTACGGTCTGTGAGGTCGGGAACTCGGCTCAGTTCTACTGTGTGGAGTGCACCGACTACATGTGTCAGACGTGCAACGATATGCACTATCGGTTCAAAGCTAATCGGTCCCACAAAGTTGTAACAGTTCACGACCTGCATTCCGGCCAAGCTACCGCCGAGCTCCGGGCAAGGGAGACCTCCAAGTGTGAGGATCACCAAGAACTGAACAAGTTCTACTGTGACACCTGTCACCGGGTCATCTGCCTGCACTGTGTGGTCACGGCGCACAAAGATCACCAGTATGTGGAGATAGAGAAGGCGTCCGAGAGGGAGGGAGCAAAGATCAAGGCAAAACTGGCCACAGTCAAGAACACAGCAGTCTTGCATGAAAAGTGGATACAAGAACTGCAGTCAGTGAAGGAAGGGTGGTCTTCAGAGGTACAGAGGACAGAAGAACAGATCAGAAAACGTGTAGACTCTATCAGAGATGTATTGAAGAAGGTGGAAGACGACAGAATCGTTCAGCTTCGCGCCATGAACGCTGCTCGGGAGAAACAGATGCAAGCCGCCATGGAGGCAGCTGAGATGGACCTGGTTTCAGCCAGGAGCTGTGTCCAGTTCACGGACAGAGTGTTGGAGTACGGGAGCCCAGCGGACCTCATGTCGGTGGCCGGAGAACTGACCGGACGGTTGGAGGAAACGGCGGACGAGAAGAAGGCTGGCAGGTTTGAAATGACTAAGGGCTTTATGAACTTGACCTTTGAACCTTCGGCAGGTAACGTAGAACAGGAAGTGTCCAAACTTGTCGGTGGGATAAAGAAATCAGCAATCCCAATGTTAGCTTCACCTCCGATTTCTCAGGTGCGACCAAACGTGGTGATCGGTAAAGGTGACTCGAGTCCAAAACTAATCAAAACTGTTGGGAAGAGGGGCAGTGGGGATGGACAGTTTCACTTTGCGACCTCGCTGGCCGTCACCGCAGAGGGAGACATTGTGGTGACCGACCGGGTAAACTCACGCCTTCAATTTATGGACAAAGATGGCGCCTTCAAAAAGAAGGTCGAACTTGGGTTTGCCCCGCAGTGTGTGGCGGCACTGACAAACAGTGAGCTGTTGGTGACAGGAGACGGACACAGGATCCACGTTCTGGACAAACAGGGGAGGGAGTCACGTGTCATCCAGGTGAAAGGGGCTGCAGGAGTCGCTGCAACTACAGGCATCGCTGTTGACGGTTCGGGACGCATCATCGTCACAATCGGGTGCCAAGTTTTCGTACTCAGTTCCAATGGTGATGTCATGCTGAAGTTCGGAGAAGAAGGTCAAAGTCAGTTGCAGTTGGCTTCTTTCCTCCATTTGACCGTCAACAGCAGTAACGAAATTATTGTCAGTGACAAGAACCACGTTAATTACAACTTGAAGATATTTGATCCCGCCGGTCGGCATCTGGTCACGTGTGGGTCATGTGGCTCGGGACCTGGTCAGCTAGGACAACCTTGGTCTGTCATCACGGACAGTGAAGACAACATCATCGTGGCTGACCAAGCCAACCACCGCGTTTCCCTGTTCAGTCGGGACGGCACGTTTATCAGGAACGTCCTCACGCAGGCGGAGCACGGACTGGAATATCCATTGGGACTGGCGCTGACTAATGACGGACATTTAGTTGTTTCTGGTAGTGATTACGTCAAAATCTTTGGTTGAAAGGAAACAAAAAGGCATCTGCAACACCTTCACCCTTCGCCTCTAATCTATGTAAGATGCAGATGATCTCCCAAATCTGTTACAATCTTGATTTTAGAAATATTGCCATAATAGCAGCGTCATTATCCCTGGCCTTGTACAGCTGAACTGTCAGGTACAGATATAAATCCAGTTTCAGGCTCATTTTCTATATCAGTATGATTCTATGAAACCTATAATTTGGTCATTGTGTATCAATCGAGCAAAGTGAAATGTGCTTTACTGTTATTTTACAATTTACTTTGTGATTTGATAGCCTGTAATTTGACAGTCTGCAGGCTAGGATAATGCTACACCTTCTCTCACTTCTGTACATTACTGAATCATAGGAACAAAACGATGTGAAATATTCAACCAATATCGAGTACAACAAAATGTCGAATAAATTTTGCTAAATCATACATTTAAGATTTCTTCTCAGACCCTCGTTTTCATAAATTTACTGTTCTTTAAGTAGGTATGTCATAATTTTATATATTCAAAGGGTCGCTGAATATATACATACATATCTCCACTCTTTGAATCGAAAAGCAGCTCTTTTTAAAATCTCGTTTCGCTTTGCACGCATTTACAAATTGAAAATAGCCTGTCATCAGTGGCCTGGTATCGAGGCCGCTACCGAGTCTCTTCTCTATTTTAAGTGAGAGCGGAAAATGGGACTCCGTAGCTATAATATACTTGGATACTTGGCGAGGTTAACAATGGCATCGAATGCAATCAGGGACAGAAAGAAGTTGAATAATTCGACCTTGATCAAGCCAGTAACCTTGTTTATTTGCTTGTTTCTGGGCTGTTTTTAATCCGCTGAAAATGTGACATAATGATATAAATGTGGGAACATAGCGCATTAGATATCAACATCATATAGATTGCCTTATCCAGAATATATCAACTTTAAACGAGCGCGCATGCTCGCGCTCCCCATCGAACCACACATTGACAGATGACAAACGTGACGTCATATCTTTCACCCCTCCGAGCCGCCGCAAATGGACTGCTCCATCACGCAGCGTGACCTAGTGACCTAGTTATTCACCGTTCGTATTATTGGTAACCAGTAGGTACCCAATCTGAATAATAAGGCTCTTTCCACGCTCGAGGCACCTGCTCGAAAACATGACCCCCATTTCACGTCAGTTCCGACAGTCCGAGCTGAGCCGACCCTGGGATCGAAGTCACAAATCCATGGAATTGGATCGGATTGCCAAGCAGCGGGGGGGAGGGGGGTGGTGGTGTCAAAGAGACATGTAATGATGCATTGGGTGGTGGTGGTCAAAGAGACATGTAATGATGCATTGGGTGGTGGTGGTCAAAGAGACATGTAATGATGCAACGGCCAATAGATTATCTATAACCATATATTGCCTTGCCGCTTTCACCATATCAGTATATGTTCCAATTACTAGTACCCCACCGATAGTTAATGTTCAGGTAGACATTTGAGAACATTTGAATGATATAAGAAGCATGTATGCACCCCTCCGAACATGGCCAATGGAATATCCGAACGTCATTAATAGATCTATAGCGGTCTGGTTCGGGAGTGCACATACTGCTTCCGGGTTAAAAAAAAGCATCGAACGCATTCAGCGCTATGGCCGACGGATCTATCATCCGCCAGGTCCGCCCAAACGCGGTGTTGAGTAAGGACGCGAGTTTTAAATTCGTCAAAAATGTTGAACGTCCGGACGCCTCTATATTTTATAGGTTTAACTATGTGACCTCGTTCGCCGTCACCGCAGATGGGGACATTGTAGTGGCCGAGAGTGCCAGCCAATGCCTGCCGTTTCTGGACAAAGATGGCTCCGTCAAGAGGGACGCTGGTGCTTTTAGGTATGTCCAACCCGAACCCTGTGATGCCCTCATTCACGACTTGCACACTTCCCATACTTCACAGCGCCAGGTTTACGGATATCATGACCCGTGAGGTCATCGGGTGAAACAAACTAACAGCTACACTGGTGACGTGCTGGCTAGTTATACTTCTGACCACAATACTTGTAAACTTCTCAGCTCTAATAATAGTAGTACTATATTTGTCGGACAACTCATTACTTTATATGCTTTGCCGCCGTCGTACTGAAGGTTTTAGCTCGTTTCACCCTAGTTTTGCACCCTGGGCAACGTTGGTAACATCCACATCCGTAACCCTGGTGCTGTGAATTATGGGAAGTGTGCAAGTCGTGAATTAAATGACCAATACCGTAAAATTTATATGCTTAATATGCTTTGCCGCCGTCGTACTGAAGGTTTTAGCTGGTTTCACCCTAGTTTTGCACCCTGGGCAACGGTGGTAACATCCATATCCGTAACCCTGGTACTGTGAATTATGGGAAGTGTGCAAGTCGTGAATTAAATGACCAATACCGTAAAAATTTTTATTGGACTCGCGATTTTTAACCGGGAATACGCCGAGAAAGGAAAATACGCCAGGCAAGGAAAAATGCCGGGAAGGAATATATACCGGGAAGCTTGTGCGGGCCCCCAGCTGTAAAAGCTTCCCGGTATATATTCCTTTCCTGGTAATTTCCTTTCCTGGCGTATTCCAGGTTACAAATCACGAATCCAATAAAAAAAACTTACTCAGAGACGCCAGTGAAGGAGGCTAATACAAGCTGAGACTGTGAATACGTACAAACAACAGAAAACATCGATCCTGCTGATCCAGGTGTCAGATGGTATCCTCGGGTGGGAATGGACCGATCCTGTCGAACACCATATCGAACAAATAGAACCCCCTATTCTATTTCGAACACCTCCGTCAAAAACTGCCCCATTGGACAGAAATGGCTATTTTGTGACGGAGGTGTTCGAGATAGAACCATGATCGAACAGGGTTCGGGGTTAGGGGATCGGTCCATTGTTCTTTTAACAATGACTGTCTGAAAATAAATGCAGGATGTATATTGGGTGTCTAGAATGTCACATTTCAGATTGCTTTTAATCAAACAACAACAACAATTATACCTGAAAGCCAAGGAAGTTTGAAGGTCTCTCAAAGCATATACTTGAACTATGCTGTTGCACACATGATTGGTGACTTTATGAGTAATGTTTTAAACAGTTATGAATTGCAGTCATATTTGATAAACTATTGAATTTACGATAACAGAAAAACAAGAAGCTGACTCTGAAGTAAGAACAAACCATGCCAAACGGAAGATACATCTGTTTAACTATAGCACTTCTATTCATGCTGGTTGGAGCGTTATTTTTGTAGGCCATGTTGTTAAAGTACAAGGGAATGTTAGTTTGTCTTTCAATCCAGAAGGCGTGGCGGCGCTGACAAACGGCGAGCTGTTGGTGACAGGAGACGAACACAGGATCTGGGTCCGGGACAAAGAAGGGGAGGAGTTACGTTACATCGAGGTGACAGGGGCTGAAGAGGCAGATGAAACTACGAAAGGCCTCACTGTTGACAGTTTGGGACGCATCATCGTCACCATCGGGCACCAGATTTTCGTCCTCAGTCCCAGCGGCGAAGTCCTGCTGAAGTTCGGGGAAAAGGGTGAAGGTCAGCAGAATTTGGGCTCCATTCTCCAACTGGACGTCAACAGCAGTAACCAAATCATCGTCAGCGACTACGACAACGGCAACGTGAAGGTATTTGACCCCGAAGGTCATCATCTCTTCACATGCGAGCTACCACATGACTCGGAAGCAGGTGAGAGTAACCACCCCACGAGTGTCATGGCGGACAGCGAGGACAACATCATCGTGGTGGACATAGGCACCGGCAATGTCTCCATGTTCAGTCCGGACGGCAAGTTCATCAGACACGTCCTGACACGGGAGAACAAGGAGCTCTGGTGTCCAATAGCACTAGCGCTGACGAACGAAGGACATTTGTTTGTTTCTGACGCCCTCGATATCAAGCTTTTCTCTGCATCTATTTAATAGTCATCCTTTTATTTAAGGCGTCAATGTTTCTAAAATTCTTTATTTTAAAGTCGTACATTCAACTGTGTCAGTAAGACGTCAGTTTATCTGATAGTTTAACTCAAATCTCTTGGAAAGATTAACCTTCAGATACACATAGAGGTACACATTCTTCTAGGATAATTTTATACCTTTACGAGATTGGCATTTATGCTCATTTGATATTTGTTATTGCTGACAAGTAACTGAGCTATTGGAAATCTATATTGGAGCTCTATATCTACATCGTTGTTCAGAATCCAGTACTGTGACCCAAAACGCACGAGTGGCTCCATATTAAACTCTTGTTTTGTGGTGAATTTTCAGTTACTAAAATATTGTTGGTGTTTGGATCACTGCATAGAGTATTGCAGCCTGAGGTCTGTCTGTACTTCGGAATGTAGAACCCTCGTTGACGGATTGAGCATGTGGTATATTGATAGGCACACGTATTCCATTACAAGATAGAAAGCTAATATTGTACTGCTAGGGCTAGTCCAGCATCGTTACTGTTTGATACTTGTAGTAAAGTCACTGTGTAAATATTAGCAGTAGTAATCAGCATGGTCACAAGATGATGAAACTATTGTAACGGTTTATCTTCTTGTTATGCCTAGAGTAGTTGCTGCAGAGAATATATGCAGGCGGCATAATTTCCCCCCTTCCCCCAAAATTTAGCGTGAACCAGCCCCAGTCTGACCTATCGCTCCTGATAATGTAGAGAAGCAGGTCATACTGTCCGGAATGACCTCCAGAGAGGGTCAGTGTTGGGGTGCAGAATAGAAGAGAGAGGGGAGAAAAATAAAGAACTGAGGACTGCACCAGAGTGTGTCTTGAATCTCGTCAATCTTAAAAATTTAAGGAACCTGTAACATAAATCCAAACTCTTTGACTGGATTGGATTTGAGCAAAATATGCTCTTCTTCGATAATTTTAAACCTGTTTTTTTTAAACCTTATCAGATCCAGCCATATCAGTGAGAAGCCATTTCATCTGCTTAACTCCTGAGTCTCTTTAAATCATAACTTTTAGTTAGAAATACTATTCTTAACCCTTCTAGTTTTTTTTTTCATCGTAGTGCAAAACGTACATCAGGCTAACCAGTTAAAACATTCATAAATTTGATTTGTTTAGCTCCAATGTTTTCAAAGCATAACCTTGAGGTAAACATTCTATTCTTAACCCTTCTGTTTGGGGGCATCCTAGTGTAAACGTAAACCAGACCGTTTTAAGACATGCATAAAGGTATCCTACCGGCGTTAGTACAGGAGAGATGAGAAGCCCGCTGCCCCATAGGAACTGCCGGTCAACGTCCCACGTGTTGGAGTCGGTAGGGAACCTAAAAAGGAAAGATAGTTCTTAGTAATACTATGAACCCCCTGGGTAGTTTACAGTCATTTTTTACCTGCACATTCGGGCGTGGCCTGTGCGTGGCTATGGAATATCCTGAGGCAACCGGGGTTTAAAATCAACTCGGGACCCGACAAGAAATAAGCGTCGTCAACTACCCGTCAAAACACCGAGAGGTACCTCCGCTGTATCCGGCATTCTACCGTAGCATTTTTTTAGGGACCAAATGCTTCCCATTGCAGCGACACCTAGCTGCAGTGCAAAGTAGAACCAGTCAGTATTGCCCTGAGGAAGGTGACAGGTCAAAACTATAGGATGTGTGTACAAAAACAACTGTCTATTGTTAACCTTTGCTTTACGTACCTGATCAAACTTATGTATATTTGTATCTACAGGACTCAGTGCTTTGTACCAATGCACGATTTCATGGTGCTCCCAATGTGAATTCACCCAATGAATGTGCTTATGTATATAGCGATGAGCAATTAAAAAAAAGTGAAATATTTCGTAATGTATGGTGAAGCGTCAACAATGTGTCTTACTCGTGTAGGAGTGGCCTGACGACCGTTGTCCCGGCAACGTGGGCGTGGTAGAACAGCGTGTACAGATAGGGCAGCAGGGTGTAGCGCGTCATCATGACGTCACGGGTGGAGTCTATCATAGCCTGGCTGAAGACTGCAGGGTCCTGGTCCTGTGTTTGTAAAAGAAAAAGAGATGACGATCTTAGTTTCAGAGAGGTCGATCTCAGACGCGAAGACCAGAAACAGATCCATGCAGTCAAAGACCAACATACAGAGATATATCACAAACCATTGTCTCATACATTTACCAGTTACTGGTTTCAGAATGCCTTGAATGGGGCTAAACGCAGAAAGAATGCAGCTTTAGCTTTCTTGAGCTTTCTATCAACTTTATAAACTTTGAATCATCTGTTATAAGCTTAGTTCGCAGTGCATCTGGAAAAGTATCGTCATCCGTGACGTAACCACTAGTGGACCATACCACTTGTAACATGGGTGGTGGTCCAAACCAATTATAAGCGTTGGACTTTGTTCTGTGTCTTGTACGACCTGGCCTGATAGCAAACAACAAAACTCTACTCCAACACTCTTGAGGTCGGATTCGTCTTAATTCGATTTTCCTGCTAACTACACCTGTCTCACCTTGTAGTTCCTGTGGTTGTGGTTCCGTGAGAAGGGGTAGAAGGCGCCGAGCTGCATCCACCTCTGACACAGCTGCTCCGTCGTGTCCCACAGGAACCCGCAGATGTCGGCTCCGATCTGGAGAATATAGAGACTTATATGGAATACTCATTATCTCCATGGAAAATGGAGATATTGTTGTTGTTGCTGTGTGTGTGTGTGTGTATGTCTCTGTGTGTGTGTGTGTGTGTGAATTTGTGTGTGGATGGGGATGTCTGTGTATATGTGTTTGTGGAGGTAAAGCTAAATATACTCCATACGTTAAAGAAAATAACAAAGTTCGTTATGAACGATTTTATCTGTTTAGGACTGGTTGCATTTACAGGAACTCCAACAGTAACACTTGTCATGAAGAGAATGCATGTACTACCACATAAAGTATATACACACAGGAGGCATCTTTCAATTGCGTTTGTCTACTCCTCGCCTGTACGTATTATTCCATTGGCCTCTTTACAATGGATTTTCGACAAAAGAGTTATATCATACGGTACTTACGTATGGAATTCCGAATAAATTGAGCTCAAACAGTGCTGAAAAATATAAACCAAACAGAAAATAAGAAATTATGATTCCCCAACCGAATACAGAGACTATCAAACCGTTCAACCACGGTATATTTTATTTTCAGTGAGTCTGATAGACAAGGCTGTCCATGACATTCTACGGCAAGTCGGCAACAATTGCCACACTCGACTTTTGTACGTCACATCCAATTCTCTTTCACGAATTTCCGCTATTTTCAATTTGCAATCCTATTGCAAGAACATCATCCTTGTAAGTTTTATACCAGACCTATTTGAAGTAAAAGTGAGCCTTAATTAACAAACAAGGTGGTTCTCAGGGTACTCAGGCAACTACAAAGCCTAATGAATGCTAGTATGTACAGGTTCGACTTCTGCTCGCTTCTTAAAACAGTTGTAATTATAATGACAGATGGTGCTTAAGTTACATGGTTTATCTAATTGCAATAGGAATTTAAATTTTTCTGAGCTACTTTAAATGCAGACATGTTCGAGGTTTTCGCGGTGGTCACTTCACCGCGAACTTAAAACCACCGCGAACATATTTCCATGGCAGTAAAAGACTACAGGGCATGGTGCTACCGCGAACTTAAAACCGCCGCAAAAAGTTCCTTTTCCCGCTACCGCGAAATTAATCCCCGCGAAATGCATTTATAGTATAATGAGCAGGCTCGTACCAGGAATAGACCAGGCCATGTCCTCCCATGCGGCCTTGTTACTACCCAGCCAGTGCCCGGCATAGTGCCCCGTACTGGGGAAGCTGGACCGGGTGATGATCACCCCGCGTTTCGTGGGGAACACTGTGGACATGGCCCTGTAAGTAGGAGCATAATTATGTTAGGAATACGATTTGTAATACTATTAGGCTATCAAGATTAATAATGTTGCAAAACGACTTGTACCTTGTTGCGAAACGACGTGTACCTTTTTGTAAAACGACTTGCCTTGTTGCGAACTGACGTTTGCGAACTGACATTGTTGCGAAACAACCTTTTAGCCCCTGTAATCAGACGATTTTAAGTGATCTTATAAAGTTTAACGTTTACAGGAGGCTACGTCACAGACTTCTAGCATAGCTCTCTTCAGCTATAGTTGCAGACTGTATGTAACAAAGGCTGGCATAGGTACAAACTTTACCGGCCTTTGTCGTTCTAGCTTTAATTATAATTCTGTTATTTACACTTGCTGTTACATTTTTGAAGCATACCTTGTTAAGTTTTCTGGGAATACCCTCTTTCATTGTTCTATCCAATGCAATGACGTGATAATGACGTCACATTACGTCAAAATTCCTCCTACGCAGGGAAATCCAATAGCGTAACCGCCTGTCTGGATGTACCCTGCTTTCTCAACCGTCACTCTTAGTTCCTGTGGACGCCCCTTCCCCAAACCAGCTGTCAGTCAATCAGAGAATAGGCCTTTCAATTTTCAAAAGGGGTCTCGCGTATACAAGGGTAATATATATATGTATATAAATTCATTAATATTTATAAGCAGGGCGGTCAGGAACTAAGGGTGACGAAAGCAGGGTAAATCCAGACAGGTGGTTTCGATGTTGGATGTCCCTGCGTAGGAGGATGAAAATTTGGTGGTCATATGAAAAGTCCTTTAAGTGTGGCAGGAGTTCAAAGTGGCGGTCCGCACCCCCGTCAAAGATTAACCAAAAAGGCCCGGTCTGAATAGGGTTAAAGACGATAAGGATCTACTCACGATCGGGTCGCGATGGCCATGCTGTGTCCGTACAGACTGTGTACGTCATAGTGCTTCCCCCAGGACTGCTGGGCGTCCATACACAGCGTCAGGTCGTACATGATGCTGCCCACAATAGCTGGAATAAAGTTACAGTTTAATTTCAATACGTTTAACAAATACAGAGTTTCTGGTATGTTTAATCAAACACAGGGAGTGAAAGCCATGCGATTGTTTTGCCTATGACTGTCTTGTCGTACATGATGCTGCTTATAACAATTGCTGAATTACAGTTGAACCTAACGATGCATTATAGCATCGAACCAAGACGGGGGGCGACACAGGCTTTGGCGCAACCTTTTAACAGTCTTCCCGGTTAAGTCAGGAGTCACAGCCGAAAGAGGGTTAAGTCCAGTTCCTGGACCGTTTACAAGAGTTTCTCTAATTTCCTTTACGTTTTATTAGTTTCTTCCTTATCTCACACTAACCCAAACCGTTTCATTTTTTAACATGCTTTCATGTATCTCTAGATGCATCTGAAGTGGTAGGAGAAGCATTACGTACCAGGTTTGTAAGGAGGATAGTTCCACCTGTTGCTCTCACATCCGTTGTTAGACCCGTTCATAAAACTCTTTGGTTCGTTCATGTCCTGTAACATGTCCATATTTCAGCTATTAGACATTTCAGCGTTGTGATTGCTATTGGGTGGGTCGACTACAATCACTTTGCAGTCAGCAGCTTGATTCAAAGGAGGTTTCAGTTGGTGTCAGAATGAGGATGAGTAAGTACTTGCCCCAATGTCTGTAACGTTAATGAAGAAGAACAAGAAGTCCTGGTATTCGATCAGTAACAGTGATTGCGAACTTGACAAGTTTGACAACTTCCTGTAATTCTCACATTTTATCATTATTTATTTATCTGACAATATCACTATAAACTATATCATGATATAGAAATGTTATGACGATTTGATACAAACACATTAGAATCAACTTACGATCCACAGGCCGTCAAACGGAATGACGTTGTGGAACTGCTGGCAGTGTTTGTTCCACCACTCAGTGGTGCTGGGGTTGGTGTAGTCTGGAAACAACGTGGTCCCCGGCCACACCTGCATCAGAACTTAATCGGTCACTTAAGTTCAGTTTAGTTCATCCTCACTAATCTGTGTTCCTAAAATGCATGAAGCTATCAGTAGATTTAAATCAATCAAACGAGGGTATTTACTTTTGATGTATGGCGACCGCAGACAGGATGTTGTATTTTTGGCAATTTGCCTCTAGCGGGTCATCCTTAGCTCTCCATGTATTCCCACCTTCTTCTGTGACGTCTTTTGATGAATTGTGACGTTGTTCATACAAATCGACCAAAATCCATGCGGGGGACGATGTCGACTTCCAAACACCCTTGACTCATGACTTACGTCACATTTTTGAAAGGTCACGTGACCTCAGGAATCTGGTCAGTTATCAGGAAGAAGACGGCAAAACAAATCGAAAAAATCCGGTGAGTCCTTTCTCTAGTTTGCTTTAGCATTGGTTGTATATTGTGTACTGTACTAGCTCAGGTGAGTTTTTAAGCTTATCGTGTATGTTGTAAACAGCATCTGAAAAGCCTCCTTGTGTGTATTACCTCCCCAATCAGGTTTGTCTCCCCGTCAGCTGCCTTGACGAAGACACCATCCCTCAGTCCTTCCTCGTACGGCTGGTAGGGCGACCCGTCCCGCCGATCTGAGTTCGTGATGGCCGGGTCCTGGAAGGTACACGGCGGTAAAACAGTTATTGCATTGCTCGGTCCAGTAACTAGTGCAATGGAAGCCCAGTCAATTAGATTTATCAAAGGGATTTTTTACAGAAAGTGGCATGGGTTGAGGGATAATCAGGTATGCCACTTTATATACACATATATACCATCGTGTTTTCGTCATCTGTTCCACCGACGAGGGAGTGAAATTGCAAAACGTAGGGCACGGTTGTCATTGGATTTCATTCAGAATCTATCTTTTTTCTAAATCAAGCTGACGCAGTATAAGATAACTATGTGTTGTATAGACCGACTGACTCGTACAGTTGAAGTAGATATCAAACAATTTTCTTCAGACCATACCAGAATAATGATGTACTTCTGTCCATGATCATGAAGGTTTTGGACCAGATCCGGAAGTCCCTGGTACAGATCCGCGTCATACGTGAAGTCCTTCCGGTCTTCCATGTAGTCGATGTCGCCGTATTGGACGTCCTGTGAAGTACAGGTCACCAGGTCAGTAGAACCCGATTATCTATGTGATGTATAACGTACAAACCAGTGTCCCGAAAGACGTGGGAATCTCATTAGCCTGTTGGGGTTAATGACCCCCCCCCCCCCCCCCCTGCGGCAATTGTAGGGACGGCCACTAGGAGTGCGATTTTAGTCAGACTAGGATTCTCGTGGATGAATAAGAAAGTTTACATTGTACATTATCATCTTCTACTCGAACCATGTATCCTCTTTCTAGTTAGCTACAAACATACGCTGCATCGATTAAGGTACATAAGCTCAACTGGAGTTGGACATCAGAAAATGTTAATCAATAATAGACCATTTGGCTTTCCCCTGAGGCGTCGCCAAAAAATCACACCCGAGACATTACTGTAAATGCATTTAAGTTCGCGGGGATTTAATTTCCCGGTTCCGGGAAAAAGGACTTTTCGCGGTGGATTTAAGTTCGCGGTAACACCATAGACTGCAGTCTAATACCACTATAGAAAAATGTTCGCGGTGGTTTTAATTTCGCGGTAAAGTGGTCACCGCGAAAACCGCGAACATTAATCCACCGCGAACATTTCTGCATTTACAGTATTTGAAGACCAAATTCTAAGTAGTCATCAGTGTTGGTTTATAACATTATGAAAGACTTCACGACACTCTTGAAAAGAACAGTCGAGTTTGTCACCAATTACACTAACGCCAATAACCTCATTGGCGTAGGGTAGCATCATCAAATCTAAGCATGTAAAAATCATTGGAAATATATTCTTACATAGGGAATGCCCTGGGGAAGGTGACAGACGGCCACGGGCACGTCAGTGGAAATAAAGCAACGGTTGTGTAAAACAGGGTGTCATTATCAAGAAACTACACATACTTGACAAATTTCTTAGTAGAAGATAAACTTAATCCTTACGTAAGGAATACCGGTAGCCCTGTTCCTCTCTATGACCTCCCGCAGGCCCGCGGTATTCGTGTAGTTCCATCGGCACAGCTGGAACCCCAGGCCCCAGTACGCAGGCATCACGGGACGGCCGATCAGCTGGGGGAAAACATTTAGTGACTGCTCAAAAGACATAAGAAGGGAACGTTCCACTGCAATACCAAGAAAAAACAGGGGACCCTCAATCGACCATTTTTTTTTCTTCCCAAGACTGGATTCTTCCGTCGGTTTGACAAATGAGTCATTTGCCAAGATGGGTCCTCATCTATCTGGGAATGAAGACCTACCCACGTACCAAATGCCATTACAATTCGTACATATCTTATTATATATATTTATTATTGTTGGCCTAAAGATGAAGAAACAAAAACAAGCAAAAACAAAACGATATCCCTACGAAGCTAACAGTAGATGCAACTAGAATCTTTGTGTGCATGCGCAGCTGAAACCACGAATCGACTTATTGTTGAATGTTACAAATGAAAGTTATCATACCTACCTGGTTAGATAACTACAGTTATACTAGCTACCCGGAGAAATACAATGGCGTTTTCCCTAGAAACCGCAAGGTGGCAGTTCTTCACAGTAAGAGCAAACACAACATCCGGGCACTGACCCTCCCATCATCCTCTTTTCCCGAAACGTCCCGAGTCGACTACCTCGCTCGAGCCTGGTTCGGGCTAAATAAAGAGGGTGGGACATTGTATTTCTCCGGGTAGCTAGTATAACTGTAGTTATCTAACCAGGTAGGTATGATAACTTTCATTTATACGTCGCTACCCTCCGAAATACAATGGCGACTTTAAAGCCGCGAGAAGGAGGTAGACTGAGACTCACCAAGAAGGTTAAAACCTTGTTGGCCTCACCAAGCCCCCATGGGAGCAGGAGACTAGACCTCTAAGAGTCACACCTCCCTCCAGAGTCATCCAGCTGCTATCGAAGGATGCTTCTGTCTCATCCCCCAATTTTACAGCTGTAAGTGCCGGATGCAAAGGCAGAGCTAACCGACTGTAGTGCCCGAAGGGTACAGTCTTGCCACTTAAAAGTTAACTGAGATAAGTGTGCTCTGCCCAAACGGACTCGGCCTCTGGCCGACAACAACTTAGAAAGTTCTGGCTGACACCCAGTCTGTCAGCTTTCACAAATCCTTCAAGGAAAAACTGATGCAGAAGCAGCAGTGCTGTGGTGAGGATGAGCATTGAATAGACTGGTGTCAAAGCCTGAAAGATCCAACATCTTTCAGCCAACTGGCCCAAAAGGCCGACACCACTGGGTTATCAGCCTTAAAGCAGAAACCCCTTAGTCTGATAGGAGATTGACTTCTCCTTAGGTAAGAAATGCCTCACCACACATAAGATCTCACTAAGATCTTAGGAAAGGAGTGACTTCTCCTTAGGTAAGATATGTCTCACCACACAAGATCTCTCTAAGATCTGGGTGCAATCGAACAACGATCTCTCTGTAAGGCTGAGTCAGCCTATCAGATTTGTTAGTTCCATAAGAACAAAACAACTCTGGAAACAAACTCTCGTACAGCATGAGATACAAGGACGCCAAAGTCCAACATCTGTCAGCAGATTACAAAGCCATCAATCGCAAGATTGGCTTAAGCGAGAGCTGTTTCAAATTCAGGGACCTAATGGCTCCCAAGTCTGAAGGAATCTCAGAATCGTACCCACGTCCCAAGACTAAGTACCTCAGTCTTGGAGGGTCACGCGTGTATGCTTAATACACCCGCTTAGAGTTAAAGGCTCTCCAGTCAGACCAGTGTTGTTCTGACTGGACTCCGTCTGTGATCAGACGAGTTGAGAAAATCGCAGAGCCATGAACATTTATGGTCTTATAAAAAAGACCCCCTTGATTAAGGCACAAGAGGTAATCAGTGACCTCCATGGCCGTCGCCTTAGACGATTCCAATGCCCTAGTCTCGCACTCCAGGCTGCCTGATACTGTTTCTGTGAACACAGTCTTGCGGCGCAGCACACGCTACAGGTGCCGCCGGCGCGCCTCAGACGACAAACCCGCAGTGATCAGAGCTTGTCTGACACTATCCGGGCTGTTGGTCTGAGTAACCTCAAACGAGGATGAACTTCCTCTGACCCGGAAGAGGAACACCGTCTTGTTCCATTGGAAAAGACAGTAGATCTCAAACCAGAGTTCCTGTAGGAACAGAAAGCACGGTTGAGATGGCCAAAGCTATGGCCATAGATTTCGCCTGATCGAGGCAAATTTCTCATAAGAACGTATAACTCGAGAGGAGGCAGAAAGGTGGAATCCCGTACACTCTCAAGTTGTCCCCTGCAACTTAAAGTGTCGATCTTCCACGCCTCTGGTTCTAGGCACAGAGTGCCAAACGCAGCTGTATTTCAGCCTGGATGCGAACAGATCGACCTTTGGTAGAACTGAAGCATACGCTTGGCGGAAAAGGAGTGGGCGAAAAACTCCACTGGTTTTGGTCTTGGAAACACTCCGGGCGCCAAGTCGGCCTCGGAAATCGGACCCAGCAAGGGTTCCGATGAAAACACCAAACCCTTGCCTAAAGAGGCACACTACCACAAAGCTATGGCTGTCTGGCATAGAAAGTGGCAAAACAACTTCCTTGCCTACATATGTGCGCCACTGCTGACGTATGTATAAGCCTGAGGTGGACTTGACTGTTGCTTGCAAAGCAGGTTTGGTCGAGTAAACGTTGTAGCGAGCTCTAAAAATAGCTCGCTAATACGTGTCTCTCTCTTGAAGAGAGGAACCGTATTCTCGTCCTGCGTCCACCGCAAAACTGCTCCTCGGACTTGAAGCGAGTCGTCCGTTGTGATAGTTAAACTACCGGACTCGCCCAAAAGTCTCGACTACTCCACCGTGGCAAGCAAGTTGACCCGGTAGCTAGTCCCGAGGGAGCTTCTGGGGACAACACAACTTCGGTGTCCCACAGACGAGTCTCTTTCAGAGCCTCGTTTAGACCATTCTACAAGCTCCAGTGAAAGAGCGTTGCATGTAAGACCACCGCTGACGCTACATCCATGCGCCCTATCACTTCGGCAAAGTGCCAAAGAGACACATGAGGCAAGAAGGTACAAGTCTTGTAAACCTTCACCTTTTTCTCTTGAGGAAGAGATAAGGTCATAAGAAGACAAATGATTTACTTCCATCCAGGAAGATAACTGCTGGGTTGAGATCAATTGGGACTTTCCCAAAAGATCAGGAAACCCACATCATGCGTCATACAACGAACACGTTTGCAGGTACTGGAGACGCTTTGCCCGAGACGAGCCTGATTCAGCAAGTCATCCAGACAAAAACTATCCGAATCCCTTTGAATCGGATGGCACCAACTACTGGTTAAAAACCGCATATGTCCTAGGAGCGCCAGAGGACCCTGGGACACTCTACTTGAAAAAACTCCCCAACTGTTTCTGAAAAGAAACAACAGGAGTTTCTAAGTGACTGGTGTGATAAGAAAATGGCAACCTTGATGTCCAGGTATACCAACCAGTCATCCCACTTAGGAGGGACATCACGTCCGTGATGTCCTCCAGTTGACGTGTTCTGAAACACCCTACTGATTCAGAGGTCTGAAATTATGACTAGACGCCAAGTTCCATCTTTCTTTGGAACCATAAAACCAAAAACGGGGCCAAAATTGGTCCCCGATTGGAGGACTCTCTAAGGAGATCCCAATTCCGCTGAAGCGAAAACACTTCCGCGACAAGCCACAAGTCATTCTTCTGGCGCTGTCACCTCCTCTGGAGGGACAAAATGACGGAGTCGCCTTGAGAGATGAAACAACGGTCCATCTCGAGCTGAAAACGCAACGCCCAGCACCCAAGGGTCTGAACAGACGTTTGTCCACAAGAGGGAACAAGAAATCCCTCAAATCTACTTGAACTGGGGCAGCAAGGTACCACACACAAAGAGCGACTTGGGCTCAAGCACAAGAGGCGAGGCAATTACTTTTGCCTACCAACTGCGGTGTCCCTCACACCTTTCCAGCCTGTAGCAACCACGGAAGGAAAGGGAGTCTTCCCGCATCCACGCCCAAAAACCAAACGGTTAGGCGTTACTGTGGCCAACGGACTGCTAGACCAGTCCTGTCGTTTGGGCGTCTTGGGTGTCTTACGGACTGCTGTCCTCTGGGGGATAGCAAGTCCCCAAAACTAGCTACAGCTAGCTTTGCTCAGGTGATCATTTGTGTCTTTGACTGTAGTTAGCCAGACACTAGAACCTATTTTTAACCCAGTCATGCACGAAGTGTCTGATTTGGGTGACATGGGGGCAAACCCCAAACGTTCAAATGTCCCGCAAAGTTCAGGTGGCCATTCATGGCCTTACCTGTCATTCATGGCCCTTGCCTGTTCGCAAGGAAATCCATCCTCATGAACGAGTCAATGAGGTTGCCAGAGGTCAATGACCTTCAAAAAGGACTGTAAGGCCTGCAAAGCAGTGCCTTTATTGTTTAAGCCGGAGCGAATCGTCATGCTATGCGGCATGCATAGCTAAAAACGTCTGTTACACAGACCGCCATTTCGCTTTCAATACCGGCTATGAGATGAGGCGGAGACCGCCTACACCTGAGAACCGTCAAAAGATACGGTTTATCAGCGAGGAAATCCTCGTTCCAGGTGTGAAGCCTTTCTTCATAAACCAACCCAGAACTCCAGGGGAAAACAACATTCCCTGTGTTCAGGTTTGGTGAGGTCTAAAAGGAAAGTGAAAGGCCTCTCCAGTACAGAAAAGTCTGACTACTTACCTGTTCAGTAATAGCACCGGAGTACTCCACATTCTCGGAAAACATTTCCGAATCTGGAGGAGGCGCATGACCGACTGGTCCTTGGCCTCCGTGTACCACACCCCTGAGTATGTTCTCAGTGGGCAACTGGGCTTATAACGTGGAGGACGCAAAGCGCGCCTCGAACGTTTATCGTCTGAAACGAAAAAACCCACGCACGTGAACCACGTGAAACTGACGGGACTGAACTAATGCCGGTCTCAAGTCAGTCATGAGACGGCTAAACTTCGTGAACACGTTCCAATACAAGTGTTCAACAGGGGATTGGGTCATAAAAACCCCAGTACCTGGCCCCGCTGTAATAGGAAACAGCGGGGGTGCTTCAAGAAGGCCTGCCGGCAACAAAGTGGCGGCGGACAAGCACTGGTACTGCTCGCAGAAAACCTGCTGCCACGAAGGACAGAGGATTGCGTAAGACTCAGGCGTGACAACCCAGCCAGTGGGAGGGGTCACGCCTCCCTGCCTGCACAAAGATACAGGAGGGTACAGATTCCAACCATGGTCCGTAGACGTGGTTGGGATCATCACTTTGATCATCACCGCTAGACACGAAGAACAGGGCATGTTCGAACATGTCCGTCTAGCACGTGAGCCTGAAAAGAAACGCTGTGAAAGAAAACAGCAAAAGGTGAATAGTGATGCAAAACAACAGTTCCAAAGTCACAAAAGCGACCTAAAGAGACTATGAAGTCTCAAGAACCTACTGTGAACTAAAAAGGACAGAAAATGTCCCGCTAAGGTAGGAAAATACCACCGAAGCGAGAGACAAAACGATACCACAAACCACTTCGAAGAAGGGCAGTTTCGGGAAAGAGGATGATGGGAGGGTCAGTGCCCGGATGTTGTGTTTGCTCTTACTGTGAAGAACTGCCACCTTGCGGTTTCTAGGGAAAACGCCATTGTATTTCGGAGGGTAGCGACGTATAATATGGTGACGCATAGCACTGTCATTTAAACGATTCCGTTAAAACATTTTCCGGTAACAATGAATAACTTGTCTTAAAACTAAATATTACCTCTGTATACTGCTGCACGACGTTTTCCGGGGAGGGTCCGAGGCACACTCTACATTTACCATCCTGTCGGTGTAAGCGCGT
>NC_049990.1:2613889-2665493 GCF_000003815.2 Branchiostoma floridae
ACTACCACACATCTGCTTGGAGATGACGTACCCATAGCGTTACTGTTGAGGAGAAAGACTCCGTTCGCCTTCCCGTCATCCTCCAGGCACATGTAGAACGGGTGGTGGCCGTAAAGGTTCTCATAGTTCTGTTTAGAACGGTTCAAAGACAAAATAGACATAAAGTAAGGTATAGAGTATATAAACGGCATGGTCAGGCATAAAATGTACTTAAAATGTACCAACAAACAAGCATAGACAGATTCTCCAATATTATTCTTTTAACTGTGATCTTTTAGTGTGTATGTGTTTTGAGAGGGATAGAGAGAGAGAAAGTATGACAGTGAGTGAGTGAGTGAGTGAGTGAGTGAGTGAGTGAGTGAGTGAGTGAGTGAGTGAGTGAGTGAGTGAGTAATTTGCACTGGACTTACCCCAAAAGGGTTGGCACCACTGGCGAAGATGGGCCAAGTTTTCCAGTTGAGGTCGTGCCTGTAGCGCCTGTGGACGTGCTCCCCCAGTCCGTACAGGTTAGGGCTGGCCAGCCGGCTGGACACGGACAGGAACTGGGCAGAAAACGTCAGCTTTCCCACCGAGGTGTCGAATCTGATGAGATGAACAAACATATAGAAACTAGTTGACGTTGTTTAACAGGTTTGTTCAACGCAAGGCCGTTTGACTACTTCTAAACAGTGAACTAAGTTGACGGATGTTAGAAATTATTTGCAAGGAGATAGCAGTGGATACTGGTTTCGAAGGTTTTTATATGTATAAAGGAGGGAAACAGCTATCGAGAGAGTTCCGGAGTTTTTCAGTCAGAGGATAGCTGTTGCTGTAGAAGGACTTAGATATTTATGATTGAACAGCATAACGATGTGAGCTGGAGGAATAGTTAGTGTTACCCTAAAAGGCTCTAAGTGGAAGCATAAGTAGTGTGAGATCGTCGGAACAATGGCCATGAAAGTACTGATAGAAAAGAGACAGGAAGCAACGTTTCGCCCTTGAGAGAGTGTGAGAGAGTTTAGACCGTTTACACTGACGTGACAATTACGTATTCATAGTCCGCCATGTTGGGCTATTGAACCTGTGCGTTGTCGGGTCAATTTGAATTTTAATGCATTTCAACGGTAATTAGATAATTACGTCATTTACAAGAAAATTAATACGCTTAACTCTTCTATGTTCAACTGACCAATCAGCGTGGATATACCAGTATTGATTGGCTCAACGAAACATGACGTAATGACTGACATTGTTGTCCCGGTGCTTTCCCTGGTGACCTTGATGCTGAAGGGCCGGTGTGTGAAGGTGACGTCATACATGGGGTTGTCCACCGCCTCCCCGGGTCTGGGGACCCTCAGGGCCGCCTCGGGAACCTCGTACCGGGCCGAGGAGGGGTCTAGGATCTGGGGAGTAGGATAAAGGTAAGAAGTTGTGGTTTAAGAGCCTTGTACCGGGTCTCTGAGTAGGATAGAGGTAAGAAGTTGTGGGTTAAGAGCCTCGTACCTGGTCTCCGAGTAGAATAGAGGTAAGAAGTTGTGGCTTAAGAGCCTCGTACCTGGTCTCCGAGTAGAATAGAGGTAAGAAGTTGTGCTTTAAGAGCCTCGTACCTGGTCTCCGATGGGTCTAGGATCTGTGGATAAACATTGAGATACGGAGTAACGGTTAAAGAACCAAGTACAGGACCTCGGCTGCGTCTAAGATGTGAGTTGCGGTTAAAGAACCGTCTTGGTGTTCTTGAAAGCGTGTTGTGAGCGCCAATATCATTGAATGTTACATAAAATGGTTTTGTAATATTGCAACTTTGTAGAACAGAAGAGGCTCGGGAGCTATTTTACGGCTCGATAACAGGCTAAGGGTACCGAGCCTTCGGCCGTTGGGCGATCCGACCCGCGGTCGGGCTGGCATCTCGGGTGATACGGAGTATTTACAAAGAGCATACAACATTTGTAAATAAAAGTGGCAGCGTTGCCATCATATCTCCTAACCATGTGTTCATACAGTCCTGACCGGTATATGTAACGTATTAACTAAACATAGGGGTTTACCTCGAGCACACTTACGTTAACGTTTCCAAATATTGAATTAAGGAAAACCGCGTTGATAATCTAAAACCAATTGGTTTAGTGAGTAGTTAAATATCTAGTGCAAAAATCGCCATGTCCCGAGTGCTCATATCTCAAAAGTACAGCATTATAATTCGGTCAATATTACAAGGATAGGAAGTACTTGTACGTTTGTATTATATGTACGTAGTTGTTTATCAGTGATAGCATACATAGTCAATCTCTCCGTAGGTTCGCCCGAAAAATGATTATAACGGTACTAATTGCATGGTAGAATAGTGAATTACAATGACATAGATTAAATATAAACTGACAAAGTACAGGGAAGCACAAACCTTCACATGTATTCTGTGTTCTTCCTGCATTTCCACCAACACTTCTACGGTCTCGACGTCGTCACCGTACATGGTCGGGGTCTTCAGGCGGCGCAGCCTGGCCCTGTAGCCCGTAGCCGTCTTCACCACCTCCCCGTCCAGCTCGTAGCCGTGGTTGGTCGGGTAGAAGCAGCTGGGCGGGCCCTGAGCGGCCGGAGGGCTCCAGCAGCAGCCCCGCGCCTCGCACCGATGCCTGGTGGCCTTCCCCTCGGGGTGACAGTCGACCCTCTCCCGCTCGTCCATGGCGGGACACACGGGGTGGAGCCGGTCCGTCCTGGTCAGCACAACGGCGGTGGGCACGATGATAACCAGCAGAGCCGCCACCACGGCACACGCCGCGATCAGAACAACCCGCCATCGGGGCCGGCTGAACTTCTCCCCACTAGGATCTTCTGCCGGCATCCCAGAAGAACTTTCGTTCGCAGGCATAACTTCAAGGTTTCACCGTCTTCAGAAGAATCCAATGACTACCAGGAGACTCCCACTCAACTAACACTAACCTCCGGACGTTATACGGTTACTCAGGTCATGCATGGGGCATGCATGGGGCATGCCACCGACAGTTTGGGTAATGACTAAAACTCGTTTAGTTAATGATTAAGTTAATAACTTGTACGGTGCATGTAGCCGTCATAGGCGACTAAACTTCTTGTCATCACTAAGAGATTCTGCCGGCATCTCGGGAGAACTTCCTTGCGTAGTCATGACCTGAAAATTTACACCTTACTAGCGCTGCCGTTACAAAATCCACACATCCTAACAACCTATGTACACTTATATAGGTCAAATCCGGGGCATACTGATAGTATGGGTTAATCATTGAAACCTAAATGGTTTGTTTTAAAGAAGTTAGAACAATTCGCTGAACACGCTATTTTTTCTTGGTTTTAGGTAATCTACCGGTTTACCCTATCATCATCTCCTGTCCTCTTCTTCTACAGGCATGGCTCAAAGTCTTCACTTTACTGTCTTCACAAAAAATTCAGCAAATGTTAGGAAACGTCCTTCCAACATTTACTTTCTGGACGTTAAACTTTTAAGTAGGTCAGATCCTGGGCATACTGATAGTTTAGGCTAATCATTGAAACATGGGGTTTGCCTTGTCGAAGTTATTTTCTGCAAACCCGCGCTCAAATAATTGCTGAACGGCTATCGCGTTTGTTAAACAACTTACGGTACACATTTGTACCGCTTGCTCGTGTTCTTATGAGATCTCTGTCTATCTATAAACATAATGAGATGACATAATTGAGCATAATGTAATTGGATACATTTTAAATTAAGATGTAATGGTTTTGTGTCAGACCTTCCCGTTTTTGAATACCCCGATTTTATTCGTAAAGTTAATGGTAGAGATGAGTTCCTGATATGAGAAATTAGTTGGATCATAGTGTATAAATATATATGGCTTTGTTATAGCAAAGGATACTGAAACCCACAACGAGGCCCACCTCGTTGCAACAAAAATATAGACTTTTGTTGTTCTTAAATGTTTTTAAAGGAGTATATTAAGAATCTAGTTTTTTTCTGTTTTGTAGTGTGTATTTAACCGTATGAGACTTGCTGTGCTTGTCTTCGCTTTAAGCAACAAAGCATGATTCACCACAATGGTTAAATGCTTGCAGTACCGAAACTCGAGCTCGTCTGTGGGGGCGCTTTTCGTACCCTTTTCGCCAACTGTCGTGTGAATTCGTGAATGTCCGTATAAGATCGTAAACGTTCGTAGACGCCCTCAAGGGAAACGGTGTAATGATGTGTTGACACGAAAATTACGTGTTCTGATGTGTGTAAGCTGTAATCGGTACTTCCTATGGATAGGGTAGGTCTGTTATGTATCCATAGAGACAAACAAACGTTTCTTTACCTGCCTAATGATACATACCTAGTCACTTGACCTCCAGATCGTTGGGTGATGGCGGTGTGGGGTATGTGGTAGTGCAGGTTGCCATAAAGATAGAAAGCTTTTACAGAGACGTCTCTTTCTTACAGTCAACCTTTCCAGCAGGCGTAGGGACGTTTTTTGTCCTCAATAAAAAAAAAAGCTCTGATATATATCCGACAGGTGTTTTGCAATTCATTCGATGATAAGGTACTTGAAGAACTATGTTTGGTTTTCCAACGTACGTGTTATGATGGCAACAACTACAAATTTCTGTTATCAGTTTTAACCATGGAAACGATCTTTAACGACGTATCACGTAACACATGAAGAGAGAATGATAAAAACACGATATGATAAAGTATGTTTTTGAAACAAAATTTAGTATAAACATGTAGGGGCACATGTTGAAAGTTTTAGGTTTGTTTTCATGATTATGAACAGTGTGCTGTTGAGTTTCTAAAGTGACTTTGAAAATTTCAAGTTCCCATCGTTTTTTGAATCCCTTCAAAGCCAGTAATATCTGTCCTTTCCATCTTCATGAAAGTCTTTTCTATGTTAGAAGCTCTCTAAGGCGGAAAGTGGTGCAGTCAGTCGAGATATTATGCAGACAACAAAGCGCTGATGTAATTATAGTAATTATCTCCAATCAGAGGACATTACAAGATCTAAGCTGGGCGTTGTCATCGTGACGTCGCTTAACACTCTTTTTGTTGGAAATGTCTCACACATGATTTGACAAACCGACTATAGGTAAACCCATACAATCCTACTTTTTACCATTATCACGAAGCGAGACGAAGCCTAACCTAGTACATGTATATGGGTCCCATATGCTAGACTTCGATACTTGGACTAACATTTGGATGCTTGGATATCCATAATTATAAGATTTGTCCAGAGATGATCGTTGCCAATACATACAATCACTCATTCACCTATTCGCAATAGAGAACCTTGTTAGTGCATCTTGTATGTGGCATTAAGGCTAATCGTCACTAATGCCTTCTATTGTTATCGCTTTGCTAGTAAGTTTTTTTTTTTTGTGTGTGTGTGTGTGTGTGCAGTCTATGTTATAGTCTGTATATCAGACTGACTGGGCCCTAAGAGCTACAAAATGTGAAAACGAACCACATATTCAAGGTCTACATGCCTATTATTTTAGACTCTTCGTAAGTTCCTATTCCTATTTCTAGCGTTTGTAAGCTAATTGTCAAATGATTGTTTTTATTTCGAATCATTGCGGCATTTGAAACAGTTGCACCAAAAAAATGCATCAAATAACGCATTTTGCCTGCCAGTCTCTCGCTCTTTGTGCTACGCGGTGTTGACAAGTTGATCCGTTGTTTATACTTTCTACCCCGGGGTCTTTTGTGACACGCCAGCTAACACGTACAGTATACAGTTGCAGATTTGTTTATTTCCTCAGCTCTAACTCTTTCAAACGAACAAATCCCGTCTCTCACATACTCTAACCGTTTTTTGTTCCTCTGTTTACGTCTTCATTTACCGGGGTTAGCCAACCGTGAGTGACGTCATGCGCTTGCTTTCACGCGAATTGCAGGCCGAGCTCACCTGGCCTATCTCATTATGGGCGTTGCCTAGCGACGCGGATGCCATTTCACCCAAATATCCCCGGGCCATTCTGACCCGGGCGCTGACACACGAGTCCCCGCGCTCTCACTCACTCGTACTCACTCACACCTGTATTCGCGGACGGCGTGGAATACGGGAACCATTTAAGAACATTCACGAGAAATCACTGCGATCCATTGCGGCTCATCTTGCATTCTGTAAGCGTGCGAGGCTTACGGGATGACGCAGTGATTCTATCGGACCTGTCAGCGCGTTTCTTTGAGGCTCATCTTCACAAAGCTTCGCCGCTGCCAGGATGTCACTCGGTAAGACTGCCCCCCTCCCCACAATCATCCTTAAAATGCCTTCCGCCATCTTGTATCTTGTCTTCTAAGGTTTGGGGTAAAGATGTGTGTTTTTCAGTGTCTTAGAGTGTGTAAGCACAGAATTTAAGACAACAAGAAGACAAGTAGGTCATGCTTGATTGCTTGTAGATGTCTTCTTTTGTACGTAATTTGGTAAACATGTACAAGGTGCATCGTATTGTTCGGCTTCGACTACGATATTTTTACTAGCAAGTTGAGGTCATTTTTATGCCAGTCATTAATGTATCGTACAAAATGTAGCTGTCTTTTTGACGAAAAAGCTTATGGGATCATATAAAATCGTAACCGATTGTCGGTTTTGTCATAGGCTCAGCAGTACGTAAATCGTATATACAAAATCATACAACGTAATTCACTATAAACACGATTCGCCACGCATTTAATTCTAGCACATGAGGCGCGTATGATATCATTAATCAGGTTTGGATCATCTAATACATGGATATGAGAATAGATGCTAAAATACATACACATTGTCGTAGTTAGAAGGATATGGCTGTAACAATATCTAGAACGCGTTCGACAGTTTGTAACCGCCTTGTTGTGTATTGCACGCATGGGTGACGAAAGGCTATTCGTGTCTAATATTTGCGCTACCGAGTATCGATACCACCGCGATTAGACATACATACTGTTGACAAGCGTATCAGATGCTTTAATCATGCCTTTATGACCCCATAGGTGCTAAGTATAGACTGTTTCGCATACATTTATTCTCAAATTAGAATGTACAAGCTTAGACGTACAATGAATAATCCAAAATGCGAAAAAAAGATAGATCTGTCGCATATCTAAGAAATCTAGGAACAGGTAATTTTTGTTTTTCAGGGTCTGTCAATATGTTGAAAGATTTAATGTCTTAACTATTTTATCTATAATAAATCCTATTACTTTAAAGCGACTAGAAAAAACCCAAACAACCAGATATTTTGCAATATAACCAGAAAAAATGCATGTCTTGTTCAGACTGTAGAAATTTAGAAAAGCCTTAGATGGTACGAGAATCCTTCCCCTGCGGGATATAAAAATCATATCGTCTAAAACGTCTAAATCTTCTTTCTGTGCTTGTTTGAATGTCGGATCGCCTGAATTATCAGGAAATCCTTAACAGCCTCCCTTTTTAGAAGAGTCCCGATTTCTACATCGATTTCACTTACATCACAATAAAGAAACGGCCATCGAGTAATCCATACAGGGCTCTTTATAAATGGGAACATAGGATCATAGTGCTTTTGTAGTACAAGAGAGGCCAACTTCAATTGCAACTCGTTACAAACTCGTTATGCAATTTGAGAGGTAACGGTTTCACAAAGGCTCCAATTCACACCCCACTGGGCATTTTGGAGTTGATTTGATTTTTCTGCACATGTTAAGAAAATAATGAAGAATTCAACAATATATATATGACAACAAATTTTAAAGAGGAAAGCGTACCGTTCTGAATTAGAAGATATAATGACTTGTTCTGTGCCTTACTAATCTAATCAGGTAATTCCAAGATAAGTATAAATATAACAAATCAAAAAATGATAACACTAATCAGATATTGGCAGGCAATAAGATACCTGATATGTCCCATAGGAATGGCAAGGAAGGCGTACTTTCTACAAATGAGACCCACGGGGGCTGTTACGGTTGAGTCTTGCTTGATGCGCTAAGAAATGTTGCAACATCAGGAAACAGACTGTTGATATGACGCAAGAAAAAGCCTAGTGACGTTCATACGGTCGAACCCAGCCACAAAATTCGTCATACAAAATAACACTGTCAGTTTTTTCGAATGTAAAGATATATTCAAATGTGGTTGTGACATATGGGTTGTAGCGTATCTAACACATAGTTACCATTGTCATCATGATATGTTCATCGCTACTTTTATACCAGTGACTCATGCACATTATACGACTTAATAGGTACAGCTAGAAACCTGTCAAAATCAGTCGCTCTATTACTGCGTGCCCATGAGTTGTTGCTTGGTAACAAGCCCGCCTAAATAGAACATTATCACTTCTTGTCATGCAAACGACAACAATGATTGCCTGCTGTAAATTTCGCCCTGTAACTCTGTTTGCAAAAAAAATACTTATTTGAAAGAACAATTCTTTAGTATTTTTTTTCTCAAAAATGGTAAGTTTTACTCTGTAAATCTGAGTGTAAGAAAGCAAGATATACTTATTTGAAAGATCAATTCTTTCTAAGCTGTATTTTCATAATCAACCCACGGACGACACTGAGCATCCATGTTGTCTTGTGTAATAATGCATAATTCAACTTCGGGATCACAAGGTTAGGGGTTCTAATCCCACAGCCTTTGGTCTTACTCCGACTTGCACATTACAAGAAGTCCTTCATATTGGGCGCCTTTTATCTTAAGATGTCAGTTAAGGAGAGCAATGTTTAAGAACAATTCCGACTCCTTGAAAGACAATCGTAGCATGCTTCAGTGTGAACTGCCCACTTCCCATCGATACAATTCCCCTTCACACAAGCCTTGCGACAGGATAAGGAAACAAATTGAAGATATTTATAGGACCCAAGACAGCGTTGAATGCGCAAAACTTCTGTCTTGAAATGGAAACGTTTATCGCCAGACCCTTAATGTTGACACTCAAATTCAGTGAAAGTCTCGCCGAAAATCACATGACGTGAAAAAAAATGCTTTCGAAAGATCGTGCGACATACGCAAATTGAACGTTAACTGCAAATGTCCTTACTTCTAGTGTCTGCCGTAAGAAAACACAACCCAGAAGACGTTAACAAATCACTCCTGACTCCAAACGGCCTTAGGGCACACTCCGCGCCGTGTAGGGTCCTTGTTGCACGCCTTCTTGAGTTACCATCACACCCGGCCTTTGTCTGGGACCGGTGCATGACGCCCTTTTGAAACAGTTATAAGGCTCTGTTCTCAGTGGAACAGCTCGTAGTGCACGTTACATAGCTCCTTCTGTGGCAGGATTTATGGTGCACATTTTATGATTCAGTCTCTGAACTTAAGTCTAGTTAATCTTATTTCCTTTTCCTAAATGCATAATATATATGTGTCGTTCGTCCGCCGTATGCTACATGTTAATCTAATAATCATTTCAGTTTGACTTCTGAATGTTTCCGGTCGGCACACATCACGGCGAACCACCAAAAAGGTAGAATTGCCCGTGAATCTCAGTTGCTTAGGGATGACGCCCCACGCTATTCTGTAGCCCTTTGGCCACATTGAACCACTATACTTGTATCGATAACTCACGGTAGTGAGTTCTTTAACGTACTCGCAACAAACGCAGGGAGACTTTCTTCAAGATTGAACCATCTGCCCTCAAGTGACCCCATCGTTAATGTTGAGGACCTCTTTGGGTGTATTTTAGGCACAGTGGTCTCACCTTCGTGCCTATGTCTTTTATGTGGCTCCTTCTTAAAGGTGCAATAGCGATGGCTTTTGGTTTAGTTTATTGGTATTAAATTTCGTCTCTTTGCTGTACTTCCCTAGCCCCTACCAGGCTTCACAGGTCGCCAGTAGAATAGTCGAAATTTGCCATATAGGTGATATGACATGAGTTAGCTTGCCGTCACCTTTTTCAGCTCACTATTGTGACATTATATCTGTCTTATTGAATATCATCACCAGTCACTGGGTTTAGCAATATGATTGTTTTTTGTTTTCAGTCTTTTATAATTTTTCTCTTTCTGTCATGGTTACTATCATGGCTCATGGAAAGAATATCTGAGATTCTCTGTAAGGCTGCACCGAAAATTGGATAAAATCTAAATCTAACCTTTGGGCATCACAGGTCTGATCTAATTTCTGGATACATTACCTGTTAGTAACCACATTCTTTACCCAACATACAAAACATCGTGTATTACAAAATCGATACCGATAGACCATGCAGTGACCTAGAGGACGATTTTGTAGTGGTGCAGAGTACTAGTAGTTTACTCATATGGCTTTCGAATGCGGGCCGTGTTGCTATAGAGAATAGTCCCCGTTTTCAGGACACAAGTCCCGCCAATGCTATAGAACAAAGCAGGCAAAAATATTTATTGCTGACGCTTTAATCAATAATTGTCTTTTCCCCATTCATCAATTTGTATCTTTAGTTCTTTTTGCGCTCAAAAATACAACATTCTGGAGATATTGAAAATATCAATTAATGTAAAACTAGGCATGCCATTGTCAACATCGAGATAAGACAAGACCTTCTTCGTGCGTGACCAATGACACCTGATGTCATTTCGCCTGACAACCGTTGCTAACAACAAATATCAACAAAGATTGACGAGATAGGACAATGGCCTTGGGTTGGGGAACTAGTTAGTTGATATGGCTGCCTTGTAGTACAATGATAGATCAGTTTCAGGACGATTTGTCGTTTTTGTTCTTCTGTTACAAATGTAAAATGGTCGGTCACTGTAGATTAGAGAATATCTGTTTCTCTTCAAAAATAAATAAGTACTGTATAAGTATTCATTAACCAATACAAAATAAGGAGGCAATAAGTGAATTAATTATATGGATTTAAAATTGATATGTCTTACACGTGTATCTTTTTTTTACTGAAGTACATTTCTTGTACATCGTTTCCAAATCCCCAAACATATTTTGACTCCCATCCTTGTAAACTTACTTTCACCTGTCTTGTCTCTTGAGACACATTCACATTCATTTCTCATTACATCTTATAAGTCATCCAAGGGGATAATCCTTTCGGATTTAGTGGAATAATCCGATTTTAGTAATATAAGCTTAGGCCACAGCAAGTAAATGTTATGGGTTACATCAGCGCGCTCATTAATTATCGCCTGATTTCAGAAAAACCAACAAGACTCGAATGCCTTGTTAGTTGTGATGCCACGTTTTTGTCACTTCAAATATTGTTACGACGTTTATGCTGTCTATTGTAGAAATTAGCCATCTTAATGGCATCTTGTTTTTTCATTCACGCTATCTCATTATTTTTGCATTCTGCATAGGATGTCATCCATAAAATTTAGTTGCTGTGGCCTTTATATAGCGTCGTCGCAAATCACAGAAGCCCACTTCTTTCTTATCCCGGCTTGTCCATAGATTCTTTCCGGGTTTTCCCGGGATAATGCTTCATGTATAATTCACGCGACAAGCGTGTTCACTTGTTATGGAACAAGGGGCAGTACTGACGACAAGCGATTTGCGTGCGGCCAAAACCCCACTTCAAACCTACGCGTTTGTTCAACGAGCCGTAGGGGACGGGCTAATTATGTTGTCAATGGAAGGGCATAATGGGGGAGTTCAAGTTACCAGATTTGATAAATATTAATATGCAGAGCAAGTAAATCATTATGTCAATGGGAGGGCATGATGGGGTTCTGCAGGTGACCGGAAAGGATATATTTTAAGATGCAGGATGATTAAATCATTGTGTCAATGGGAGGGTATGATGGGGTGGTTCAGGTAACCGGATATGGTATATGTTAAAATGTAGGGTGACTAAATAATTGCGTTAACGGAAGGGCATGATGGGGTGCTACAGGTAACCGGTTATGGTAAATTTTAAGATTCAGAGCGAGTAAATAGTTGTGTAAATGGGAGGGCCTGATGAGGGAGTTCATCAGGTAACCGGATATAGTAAATTTAGAGATGCAGAGCGATTAAATCATTGTGTCAATGGAGGGGGGGAGGAGTATGATGGGGGAGCGGAAGGTGAACGCAGGCGATACATTTTAAGAGGCACCTGTGGAACGACTTAGTATCTCCACCTACGTAAAATCAGGGGACTACTGACCGCGAGTTACCTCTTGGTTGGTATTCAGCTAACCATGTGAGGAGTAAATAATTTGACCATGAATATAGCAACGATACATTCCAAGAATAAATACTAGTAATATTGACTCTTGTGTGTAAGAAATAATTTCTGATTTCAAAAGCAAGTTTGCTTGAAATAATTCTTAATGGAATTGAAATATCAAATCCCACAGTCCTTGCATGTTTTTGCAGCTTGGGATAAAAACAATATTGATTAGGAGAAAACAAATACCAAAGACCACTGGTATCTTGCTCTGATCTAATGCTTGCTCCTAACAGTACAGGACAAATAGAATTTAGAAAGCACATCCAGGGTCGTAGCCTCAGTATGTTCTTCGTGATAGTTGCAATATGTTAATAAAAAGATGTCGTGGTTGCTATTTGTGGATCTCCATTTCTTGTTCTAATTATAAACTGATAAGTTTCTCTGTACTTATTATCTACATACCTTTATCTTCGATTTGATGGATCTATCTCGTTCGTTTTTCTTTCTATTCGAGCGTGAAAACTTGTTTATCGAAAGAAGAGCCACCCTCTAATCTCCCGTTAACAGAGTTCCGCTTGTTTGACAGTGTAAGCCACTGCAGGTTTGCTCAAAGTCACTGTGCATTACACCTCTTCCCTTACGGCTAGATAAACAGTTGAAATCAGCAAAAATGGATGGAACAGTGTGACAAAATTTATAAGTTTTGCCACACTGCTGACCTAACTTTCTTTGTCTGGTCAACACGCAGCAAGCTTTTCTTCTGTCTAGCCCTTTCTCTCCGTTTACCCTTAAGAAAGGCATGTAATCCCTAAGAAGGACATATGGTCCTTTACGAATATGGGTATAATCTCTAGAAAGAAAAGTCGGCTGTCCTCTCATGACCTTCGAAAGAAACGCATTGAAACTGAGCCAAATTCTGTCGGACAGAATCAGACCGAAGTAAAGATCTTGAGACATCGGAGTTTTAATTTTGTGTGAACCGTCGGATGCACCTTAAACTTAAAAGTGATTTAATAATGACAAGGAAAAAGAGTAAGGAAAATAATTGGTTGGCTTAGAGAACCCTCGTTGGATGTTACCACAGCCCTGTCCTCAAAGTCAACACGCCCGAGTAGCGTACAAAAGCCCACGTGTAAACTGTACACGGTAGTACAAGGGGTGTGTCAATGCACACTTAGAAACCTGCCTAAACATTTACATCGCGTTGTCTCTACACACGGATCGAGTTTCCCCAGAAAAATACGCGGAACAAAAGACCTCGTCCCATGCATGTACCCCATACGACAAGTTTGCGACATATAGTAATGGGCTGTCGTGGCTCTATCGTACAACATTCAGCTATCTTATGACAGAAAAGTTTGTCGTATGCCCATTTCGATGTTTTGTTCTGTCATGGTTTTGCCGAAAATCGTACCACAAAAAGACTCACACGACGATTTTGACCGTGTCTTTTGAATGAAACGCTCGCAAGTTACACGGCAATGCCATTGTGGCGGGTCCTAACAGCGTCACCGGGGCGACGCAGAAAGCCCGGTGCAAAGTTTCACCTCTAGGATATAAATTCTAGATCTTTAGTCACCGGCATCAAAAAGCGCGGGGATACAGTGTCATTTCTTGACAGTGCAGTCACGGAAGGGTGCTCGGTTGTAGACGCTACGGTTAGACTGCGTTTTTCATTGCTGTTGACCGATGAAAATGTTTTGATATGTCCCTTGCTGTAGCCATCGCAGCCGCCGAGCGAGCCAAGGCGGTGGTGATCCACAAGAACGGCGACGCTTTTGACCCAGGTCGGAAGTTCGTCGTGAACGAGAGGGTGGTGAAGGACTTGGATACGTTCTTGAACTATGTGTCGACTGACCTTGGAACAACGCCCTTCGGACCAGTTAGGAAGCTACACACGCCCAAAGAGGGCCACAGAGTCAAGACGCTAGAGGACTTGGAGGCGGGAGGAGTCTATGTGGCGGCGGGGAAGGAACGATTCAAGCCAGCAAAGTAGGTACAATAGTAGACTCGTCCATGTTGACATGGCCACCAGCGGCGACCATGACCTTTGACATGTTCGATCCGCCATTTTGAATATGAGCTACAGTTGAATTTGACTAATGGATTTGACTTTAAACTTGTTCCTTAGAAGGGGTGGTGCAATGATATCAGTTAAACGTCAGAATGTGATCACCCTATGTTAATCAAGTTGTATGAATAAAACAGCTATTTATTTGTTAAAAAAACAAAGATGGTTTAGTATTGAGGACCAGTCAGTAAGTTCTTGATTATGATGGGGGAACGGGAACCTAGACGTTCCAGTAATTTAGACCTGACCCTAAGTGATTTCCTGGTATTGTACATTTACTGTAATCTCCAAGCAGATCCCACGGTAGCATAAGATAGTATCAAAAGCTTACAGAATAGTGAAGTCGGCCTTGGGGTGTGTTTCGCTCCCCGTTTCAGTTCCGGCAGATCCGGTATCGAAACACACTTCTAGGCCAACTTCACTCCTCTGCCAGCTTTTGATACTATCTTATGCTACTGGATCTGCTTGGAGATTACATGTACTACGTACGGGTGCACATCCCTAGTGCAGAATTTGAAACCTACAGTCATTACATTTGTAACGTTACCTACCCAGAGGTTATTATCGGTCAAATCAATGAAATGTCTATTTTGTTGTCATTCCAGTTATGGCGAGTATTTCCGCGTTCGGGCTCAGCTACAGCACAGCAAGGTACGTAACCATGGTGATGCATACGTCACGTTTCCATGGCAACTGCCATACTTCATACTCTCCGGTTATAGCGTAACGACGTCCTTTTGTATTGAAGCGTGTGCCGGTAATTCCACTCAATCTTGCGTTATTGTCGTGTGTTCTTATATGATAAGTTACCAGCCCAGTGGTTGGCAACAAGGGATATTAGCTACACAAACAGTGTTGCTACCTCCAGATTGCCACTTTTGTCTCCGAATACGCGGCGTTTGTAGCGACGTCGGTAATTAGAGTCACTGCTGCGGATGTAGCAAACTTGACGTTTGGAGTGACGGGCTGAATAGAGCAGGTGCATGTGCGGAGGAGAGGAATCGTGTTTGGAATCGGAATATCAAACTTGGAGAATCAACACGCCTGGAGCCAAGAAAATTTTCTTCTCTTAGGGCCTTGTCACTTTTGTCGTAGGACAAAGTTGCCACAGCATATTGAAGACATTTTTCAGACAGTAGATTATGTGTATTTTTCTCTCAAGGGAAAAGAAAACGTTATTTTAGAGCTTTTAAGGCGGCCAGCTTTGTTATAACCACGCTAAAAATATTACTATAAAAACCACGATGCTTCCAGCCATTAACTCAACAAGGCAACAGCGAGTCAAAAAGGGTCGTTCCGAACTGAAAACTTCTTCCATCACCTTCCCTCCTCTTAAGTCCGATCCTACAGAAGGGCTGGCTTTCATAGAGGTAAGATCTGTCGTTTTCTAGGGGACACATATCGGCTTGACACACCAGTTTTAGCGTCTGGAATAACCTACAAGCAGAGGTATGATTTTTGCATCGTTTCCGTACGTTTTTACATAGTTTAGTATGTCACGTTTTATGCTTGAAGATTGTAAAAAAAATCATATCGAGGATAACCAGATTCTGTCAGAAACATATGGATACATTTGGATGCATTTTCAACGCATAGGTTGTAATTGAAAAGAAACACAAAGAGAAAAGAGAAAAAATATGCTCTTCTTGAAAGACGCACAGAACAGTCGGAAAAGACGTACAAAAAGAGACAAAACATCCTTTCTTCTTGAAGATTTTTCCAGAACGATAAAACGACTATTGAAAATTTGCTGGTGTGTTACAAGATATCAACAGCACAATATTTGTATTATCGCTAAGAACACCACTCCATGAGTTGCCCACCAACTTCGTGCAATCGTCCCAAGAGCACATCCACATGTGGTGATCTGGTCACTCACAAGTGTGGGTTTGTCACGTCTACACGTCACTCACACTACTGACTATGAAATTACACGAAAGTTTTCACGAGGGGGTTTGATATTAAGGTGATAGCATGCGCAATATGTGTCGGTCAGCCCTTAATTGCTGCCTGATTATGTATGTGATACTTGATTTAATGACAGCAGAACAGAATCAAATAAGCAAATTGATGGTAGTACGTTTATTCAAAGTTACTTCACGGGCTTACACTTCATTGACTTTGCAACTAGCACAGGTATATAACAAAAAATAATAATTTGGTTATTGCAA
This sequence comes from Branchiostoma floridae, assembly GCF_000003815.2. NCBI lineage: Eukaryota > Metazoa > Chordata > Leptocardii > Amphioxiformes > Branchiostomatidae > Branchiostoma > Branchiostoma floridae. The sequence goes on from NC_049990.1 coordinate 2,630,147, forward strand.
AATGCGGAAACAAGGAGATATTACGGTTACTCCAGAGTCTTAAAGTTGTAAACAAGATCTATATTTATTGTGGTTGGCTTCATGAATGAATAACGGTGACATTGAAGCGCCAGCACTGACACCTGTTACATGGCAGGACACGCTACTGCCATTACGAATCAGAGACAAGAAGCCGCTCTGGTTTTAATCTTCGCTACAGACTCTGCCGGGCGATTTGGGTTTAAACAAGGCGCGAGAACGAAAATTATTAGGCCCTCGAGAAAGGCTGTCTTCCAGTATACTGAAACGGAAACTTTACTACGGGGGCTAGCATTGGTCAATGCGCGCGCGGTCTGCACGCTCAGTATGGTATCAAATGCTTTATTGACACTACAAAAAGTACAGTGACTTTTGTATGATCCACTATAAACTACAAAAGAAGAAAGAATACAGAATAGACATTGAAATTCTACTAATTAAACAATATAGAACATTAAAATTCTACTAATTAAACAATATAGGATAATAAAGTTCTACGATTCAAACAATATGGGATAATGATAAAACCTCCATACAATCAGGTGGGGCTAAACGCGCGACTGTCACTATCTTTTCTGATTGCAAAGCATATGATGTGTAGACCCTGGAGACAGTCTGGCTTCCTGGCTACTACAACGTAATATGTAACGGAGGCTCGCATTGGTTAATGCGCGCCGTGAGCAGACTCAGTAGGAGATAATTACCAGTGTTGGGTGTAAACGTGCTGGATCATAACGCGTGAAGCGGTCGGCCGACCTGGATGTTCTGTGACGTTCTCTTGGTGTAAATTCAGCAGCACCCCAGGATCGAGCGATATGGCGCGGGGAAAAACACAGGTGAAACGTTGGTGGACTCGGTTGTAGTTTTTTCGCTTGCCGGAATGAAAAAAAAATCGTTTTTCGATGACTTCGATCACTGCTTTGCCCATGATATCATCACGTCTTGATGTGTTATGGCGTTATGCGTTTTCTCGATCTCTTGCTTTGATGACTTTGTGATGGCGCGCTGTGAATATATGTGCTTTTTAAAAGCAAACTACGCGATAGACTTCTAAGCACATAAGACTACAACTGGCTGTAGAAAATAGGACTTGGTAGGTTTGATTTAAGCGTATAAAGTCTCTCTTTCATTCTGCGCAAAAAGAGGATGTCAAAACAATCGGTCTCTTAATTTGGCAGATTGAATATTTTGATAGCTTATGCGTATTATTTGAACAAACATTTTGCGTTCTATTAGGTGCTCTACCTGCCTTGACGAAATAGATCCTAACAATATAACTATGGATTTGAGAAGAAAAGATGGCATGCTGAGTGTTTTTTTATTTTTACAGACGCAAGATTTGAAGCCGATCGTCAGGCGGAAGATTCAGGTGTCGGCAAAATGGCGGAAGGTGGACCAGGACATCTGTATCATACAGTAAGTAGAACCGGTTTGCAACTTCTCAACAGCGGAGTTCAGTATGATTGTATTTTGCTTGTGTTTACTATTCCTAAATGTCTGCAAGATTCTGGCAAAATACTCAAAGGCAGCCTTGTCATGCAACGCTAGTCGCTATCATTTTGTCTTGTCGGATGGGAATAAGCCTATTTGATAGTTTGATTGTTAGGATGAGCGCGGATTTGCGATTTTCAACATCAGGCAAGGGTCCCTATAGCCTGGTAACCATACCATCGGGAACCCGCCGCTATCTCTACGGCGATGGGAGTAAGCCCACCCAACCAGTTCACTAGCGGGCGCCGGGGATTTTTTGTTACGCGATTGGTTTAAGTTGAACTTGGTGGCGATAGCTCGAAAAGCCAGCAAGGATACAATCTTCTAGAAGCTAAACAGATCCATACTTAACAAATGGTGCCAAAGAACAACACTCCTAAGCCGACTAGTTGAGAATGGTGACTAGGCACAGTGTGACTAGGCTAGGGCCCCCAATGCCGCGGGAGATAGGAACCTGGACTGCATGGGCCGTCAAGCAGCATGGGTAAAGAAGTAAAGTTTGACATTTCAGATAAAAGTGTCTTGAACAGCTCAGCTACAATTTCTTCCTTTTCGATTTCTTATACTTATTTTGATGTATACATAGGCATAGCGATTCTCACCCAAATCAACTTGTTGTTAGGCATGATCTAGACACAGTTTTTCCGATATCTGCGAGCTGACAACCTCTCGCCGACAGCTTTCTTTCTTGGTTTGTTTTTGTACCACCTGTTGCTAGCTGTACCACCGGTTGTCAGTCATCAACAATAAAGTCGACTTGTTGACGATCATCTGCTCCCGTCTCCATGGTAACGTGGCTCTGATGTAAGAGACAGCCGTCCCCGTTGCTAGGCGACAATCTGATGAAGAAGAGCTAATCCACAGACTTAATGAGGATGAGAATGGATCGTGATGACAGCTTTGTGTGGGCGTGATTAGGCTTTGACTAAATATATACTTGCTGTCATTGCAGATGCGCTCTGGCTATGACAGCTCTATTTTTGCGGGAGCGCTGATTCGAGATTGTCATCATGTGTATATTATGCCAGTAGAAGGTGTTTCTGACTTTTGTATTCTAAAAGAGACAATAAATCAAACACGGGGTCTTGATAACTCGCTGTCACGAGGTTTTTCGGCGGACGACGAGGCGCAGGAACTCCGCACGTCCATGCCGCTTCCCCTAAGAGTGGTATCTCACTGCACTGTAATTTTCGCCTATTTCTTTAATTATTTGTATACTGCGTAATACGAAAAGTATCATTTAGAAGACAGCAAAATACACAAAACCTAAGAAAATTTATCTCTGAAATTGTCTTTTGTGATCTACGAGCGCCGTAGTGCCGCACCACTTACCCAAGTGCAGTGAGATACCACCTTAAGTGATTTAAAGAAGTAACACGCAAAATTTTGTTCTCTCTCTTTTCTAGCATCTTCCGTAACGGTGACAGCTTGACGCTCCCATTTAAGCCGTGTTTTAACAACACAATATGCAGAGGGTCTCAAAGGGGTTTTCCGTCTCTCTTCTTTACAGCATATTCCGTAACGGTGACATCTTGACGCCCCCATTCAAGCTACGTTTCAACAAAACAATACACAGAGGGCCTTAAAGGGGGTTTCTCTCTCTTGTTCCAGTATATTCCGTAACGGAGACAGCCTGACGCCCCCGTCCAAGCTCCTGTTTAAGAAGGCGTGGCTGCAGAACAAGTGCACCTGGGACGTGCTGCTGGAGATGGTGCAGGAAAAGGTCTCACTCGACTCAGGAGCTATTAGGAAGTAAGCTATGATCTATAGATTTGTCCAGCAAGTCACTTAATCAATATATCAATATCTAAATCAATCAACTAAAATGCACATGGTCGGTTTAGGATGGTCAGGAGAAATCAGGAAGTAAGCTATCAATCTATCAATCGACCAATGAAACAATCAAGATATTGATCCATAGACTGATTAATCAATCGAATGCAAAGTTTGGAGGGAGCTGAAGAGATCTAGTCAACAAAAACAAGTGGCTGGACCTAATCCATGAAAAATGTTAAAAGATATAAGGGAAATGTGTCCACTAGACATCTTCACGGCTCCTGACTGGGGTGCTGCTTCTCGCAGCTATATGGGTGGCGCTTTTGCGGCGATAACGTTTATATTTTGTTCTCGTCGCAAAAGTGCTCCATATAGCGGTCACATACAGCGGCGAGAAGCAGCCTGCAGTCGCTCTGAGGAAGATATCTGATAGGGATGTATTGGTGAGAATCACTGCTTGCCCAAAACAAACTTCAATATCGTACCTTCATACCTACAACTGTTTATTCGTATGTTCCCCTCCCCCAGATTATACCGACTGGACGGGAAGCCGGTTCGGGATGTGGCTGATATCCAGCACGACTCGTACTACATCGCCGTGGGGAACGAAGGGCTGAAGAGGGTCGAGTATGGACAGGCACCCAAACAGACTTTCTACTCTTCCACCAAGAGAAACAAGTAAGTTCGAATTCTTGAATATCCCATCTAGCTCAATCAAACAAAGTGGCCACGTGCTCCTCTGCACACCTAGTATCATTTGCAGAAATTTAGGTACGGGCACACAGGAAAGAGGGGGCATTAATCCATTTTTAAATGATGACCAGGTTCGCTAATGCCAGCGAATGCCGTTTGTGGAAAGGACATACATGGCTCTTGACCTGATCATTGTGCCTATTTTGACAATTTCCGACCCAGAAAAAGCAAAAAATGCCATAGCCATTGAAATAAGATCAATGAGCGTTTTCAATCGAAGCAAATATGTTGTATACTATTTTGTAATAGTAAGATAAACAACGGAATCCCCTACAGTGAGCTGCCGCCGCTGGAGTTCAGAATGACAGAAAGAAACAGAAGAAGGAGGGGTACGCGGGGAAGAACAAAGATCATTTTCCAGTTGATACATGTATATTTGGGGTAACAATAAGATTAAACATTGCCATCCCCCTACAGTGAGCTACCACCTCTAGAGTTCCGACAGAAGCAGAAGAAGGAGGGGTACGCGCGGAAGAACAAGGAGAGTCCCCGGGAGGAGACACACCGGAAGCAGGAGACGCACCGGTCGGACACACACCGCGCGCGGAGGGAGGAGCCGGCGGCACGGAGGACCATCACATACGCGCCCGCGAAGAGGAAGCAGACACGGGCCGCCACGGTAAGGAATGGACTTATAGTCATCATGCTTCAATGCACTGATAATCCCTCAGACTGCTGCATCTTGTACTGCTTGTCGTCGGTAAGGGGTGCTGATGATTCTTGCTGTGCTGCTCTATTTCAACTTGTAATTAAGTAATTGAACAAACATTATTCATATTGCAAATCATTAGTACCCATAGGTACTTGCAAATGAACAACGGTTATCGACAGATACGATGACTATAACGGTTAACCTATCTGTGCGTTGTCGATCTATACAAATGTACTCCATAGCTATCAGCGTTACAAATGCGTTGTTTAGGACACAAATATTTAGCTGCCTTCTTTTAGAATGTAATATATGTGTGCTACTTCTTGTCGCCAGGTGGCGTTCTTTATCATCGAACGTACTAAGTAACTGCTGGAGTCGACCCCGTCTCTGTTCATAATTAATGCAGATTTTCTGATCCAAATTTTGAATGACTTCTTTCCGAAAGCTGTCTTCGAACTGATGAAAGTTTGCTTCATACCAGCGGTCTGTAGTACGGTAGACTGCACGTTTGCGTAAGGAGTGTTCAAACGGCGAGGGTACTAGTGAGTTTGTAACTATGTACATGTAACATTTTCTTTCCTCTCAGGAGACAAAGAAGGACCCGAACGCGGACAAGACGCCGCCTCCCCAGCAGCTGAAGCTGGAATGGGTGTACGGTTACCGTGGCAGCCAGACGCGTAACAACCTGTTCTACACGGCCGGGAAGGAGGTGGTCTACTTCGTGGCGAGAGTCGGAGTGGTGTACGATCCCAACAGGCATGCACAGAAGGTGTTCTTCGGCCACAGCGACGACATTGTGAGGTAGGAAATGGATGTACCATTTAATCTAAAGGGGCGATAAGACTTTATAGAATGCAGATTTAAAACATCCGAGGGGTTCTATCTAAAAAAAGCTACCCGACCGGCCCCCGGGTTGCGAATTGGGACCTATACCTGCGCGATCTACTGACAGCAAATCGGCCCCCATAGCAAATCGTAGCAGGATGTGGCGAATGCATTTATCTTGTTCACAATATCGAGCGACAAAATTGTCTATGCCAAATTATCACCCTGTCATAACAACATACAGGTATACGTACTTATAACATTTCCTCCACCTTAGTTTGGCGATCCACCCGGAAAAGCAGCTGGTGGCCACTGGTCAGGTTGGGAAGGACCCGTACATCTATGTCTGGGACACGCGGAACCTGGACACGGTCTCTATCCTGAAGGGAGGGGGCCACACTCACGGCATCTCTTCTCTCGGCTTCGACAGGGACGGAAAGGTGAAAATTTCACTTTCGTTTTCCTTGTAATTTGGTAGCCCATAGTAGTAGTAGTAGAACACTCTGTAGCTGCAATCTGTCTTTCTTCAACACTCCCATCTTTATCCTTTTCGGCTATAGCTTCAGTGAAAAAAGCTTCGGTGTATTGCATTGGCAAACGTTGGAATTTTCTACTGTAAAATGTATTTTGCTCCCCGAGCTTTAAACTCTCTCTAGTAGCTATAGTTTCATTTGAGGAGGGTGGCAAAACTCTAGAGATAAGATTAATTCTAGTACAAGTAGATACCTCGATATGGTAGCATTTTCAGCAATATTGGCAAACAGTGGACTGTCCTACTGACACTCTCTTCTCTTTTTTGATCTTTGAACACTTCGGCGTTATTTGAAGATCTCCCAAACGAGAGCCCTGATTTACAAAACTGGAAATATGGCCTTGAATATAATCTAAGGTTCACAAATTCATCAATGGTGTCATGTGAACCCGTTTTATTGCCCCTTTAGCATCTGGTTTCGGTGGGGATGGACAACTATAACCAGGTGAACGTGTGGGAGTGGCAGTCCGGGAAGCTGGTGGCCAGCTCCAGGGGACATACACAGAAGGTGAGGCATTTCCTGGAAACTTTCAGAGACAGTGTAATGCGGGAACCCATAATTTTAAAACTCGACAATTCTTAATTTATTAAAACTCGTTAAATTAGTGGTACTGAGGATTCCCTCGACTTTGAAACTCAGCGCTTTTAATAAAACTCGTTAATTTAGTGGATCTAAGCACTTCCTTGGCATTGGGGCTCATCAAAAGTGGAAGCGATGTACACGGCTATGATACAGGGACTTAAAAGTCAATTGTCGTGAATTTGATGACTACCTTGACGCTAATTGTTAGTAACCTTTTCTTACCATTGTTATGAAGAACCCTCGCAGTCATCACCAATTGGTCACTAGTAATGGAATGAGTTTCAATAGCGAGGAAGTCCTCATGTTCATTGTTGATATTTTTGTAGATTTGGTCTATTAGTGTGTCATATAGCCATCGAATATGGTGGATAATACGCGTGTCATAGACACGTGAGAGCTAACACCCCATGCATAACATGAACAGTGTCATTACATGACGGTTTGATCAATCTGTTGTTGTTGTTTTCAGGTGTTTGAGATGAGGTTTAACCACTACAGTGAGGGAAACGTCCAGCTGGTGAGCTGCGGAGTCAAACACATCAAGTTCTGGGAGCTTCAGGACAACTCACTCACCAGCAACAGTGGTTAGGATTTTAGTTTAAAAATCTACCTAGACCAGCTTAAATGCCAAAATAGCAAACAAAGAAAGACAGTACTAAATCCAATTTGTGTTCGTTTGATATTGTTAGTCTTAAGATACCAATGCCAATTTGTAAGTCCTTTTTTCAATTTTTTTATCTCTTTCGATCACCGTTTTGATACACGAAAGAAAACTTAGTGTATTAATGTGCTTTTTTCTATATTCGTCCTTGAATATTTGCTTTTTATGTTTATTTTCTCCTAACCGGACTATGACGATTTGTCCGTCGTGGACACCGTCGCATGTCATTTCAACTGAGAGCAGTTTATTCAATGTATATGTCGTTAGTTACAGCATATGTGTACATGGCTCGATAGCGTTCCCACGGAACACATTGCCCAATGGAGCTTTACCATAGTGTGCACAGTAGTCAATGACACGCCAATTGTTCCGTGACGTCTCCACAGGTGTGTTTGGACAAGATCAGGAAGTGACCACCATCTTGACTGTGGCGCCCTTCAAGGACGGGCTGACCTTCAGCGGAACGGTCAGCGGTCACATCATGATTTGGCGCGGGAGCAACCTGGAGAGGACTGTGGAGGGACATGGCGTGAGTTCACCTCATACATGCAACAACCATTTCATAATTCTGAGTGGACATGTGTAGCTGTGGTGCGTTGTGGACTAGTTTAATAGAAACACACTGGTCTCACAGGGCCTGGAATAAAGGACTAAAAGCACTGAAAAAACATTTATTCCTCACCGGGGTAATCCGGAAGAATGGAAAAAAATGAGAATTGGTCTAATTATATAAGTAAAGTTTTAGGTATTATTTTTCTGCAGTCAGTAGTAGCTGTTAGACTAAGCTGTATTACGTTATATGCATCACGACTGAACATGCCGACTTGGAATTGTGAATTCGATATTTTTGGCTGGAAGTCAGATCTTCCTGAACCAGACTATCGACTGACCTCAAACGTAGGGTTCCTGCGTGAGAGTGACAACCCCTGCAATGAATGAGTAAGTGACATTTACTGTAGACACATATTCACAACATTGAAAAACGTACCTTGCAGGCCGCCATCATCTCCATGTACCTGGGTGCGGACGGGCTGGCCACGGCGTCACGTGACGGGACCATCAAGCTTTGGGACACCGACTTAAACGTCATCAGCGACATCCGGGAACTTCGGGAGGGCAAGGAGTTCGGCAGAGAAGGTATTTTGAAGTTCTTTATCGAATCCTATCATGAAAAACAGTGACATTGTGGTTAGGGTTGCTGACTCAAAATCTACAGATGATCCTCCTTACCTCGGTTTGTATCTCCGTTAGGCCCCGATCTTACTGCTTTGGGAAAAGCATTTGACACAAATATGATCAACTCACTTCACTAAACCATAGCAATTCTGCTGGAGTATCAAAGAAAGGCTATAAGAACCAAGAACCTACAAATGTCTTCTATAAGTCAAGTCCCAACTACATAAAGATCACTATCTTGAAAATCCATGCATCGAGTTAGCTTCTTCAGTAATCATAATGATTCAACGGCCTTTGACCACAGAACTAAAAGGTAATTAGGTAGTTAGAAAAGGAAAAAAAAAATTAAAATCATGAATGACATTTTTATTCCTGTTTTCCCGCCCCAGACACAGCGTTGCGAAGCGTGTGTTGGCAGGGTAAGGACGTTCTGGCGGGAACCCAGGATAACCAGATCTTCGAGTTCCGCGTAGACGGTCAGACGGTGACCAGCACGGAGGCGCTGATGAGAGGGCACGCAGAGGGCGAGATGTGGGGGCTGGCTACGCACCCAAAACGGTCCCTCTTCGCCACGGCAAGCGACGACAAGACGATCAGGTCAGTGGAGTAGCACTAGCAGCAGAAATAGTAGCCATGTACTAGTACTCGGAGGCGATGTAATACTTAAAGTAATGACGGCCCGACTGTGAGAAGCAAGCTGATGAGCACAAGCGACGACAACACGGTCAGGTGAGTGTCCAGAAGCAAGCAATAATAGAACTAGTAACCTTAGCCATAGATTTAGTTTAGTAGTACGGAGGCGCTGATGACAGGGCACGCAGAGGGCGAGATGTGGGGCCTGGCCACACACCAAAGACGGTCCCTGTTCCACGGCAAGCGACGACAAGACGGTCAGGTCAGTGTCCAGAAGCCATCAGTAATAGTGCTAGTTAGGGCTGGGTATCGGTACGGTGTACCGGTACAAAACCGGTTTTTCTTATTGGACCGGTCCGGAAAAACCGGACCTGAAAAAATTAGGTGGACCGGATGTTGGACCTATTGGACAATGAACAGATTATATGATAAGGTATTCATACGTTTTGGGGCTTACCGGTCGAAGAAAATAACAAGGGCGAAGCAGAGTAGGGTCTATAGTAATTTCTACCAAGTTTTACAGTAAATCGCACAGAGGCAGTTAGCCTTGAAGGACTTTAAAATGCCAGTGGGAGTCGAATACTCCACGAAACAGATTTCTTTGTAGCAAAATGGACTATTGTTTTGAGTATCGTCCATTCATAAGTTTTCACATACTGAATCAGGTCCAGGTTCAGGTCCGGACCTGGACCTAATCCTCTGGACCTGAACCGGACCTGGACCTGAATTTTCTGTACCGGTACCCAGCCCTAGTGCTAGTAATATAAGCCATAGATTTCGTTTAGTAGTACCGACTCGCTGATGAGAGGGCACGCTGAAGCGGAGATGTGGGGCCTCGCCACACACCCAAGACGGTCCCTGTTTGCCACGGCAAGCGACGATAAGACGGTCAAGTGAGTTTCCAGAAGCCAGCAGTAATAGAACTAGTAACATTAGCCATAGATTTAGCTGGAGAAGTAGTATCAATAGCCTTCACCACAGCAAGGAGGAGAGGGACAAGTGGGGCCTGGACACGCACCCAAGACGGTCCCTGTTCGCAACAGCAAGCGACGACAAGACGGTCAGGTCAGTGGAGTAGCAGAAGCAACAGCGACTGCATCTACTGCATCAGTAGTAGCTATAGATTTAGTTGCAGTAGTAGTAAACTTCCGGTATGGTGGCTCTGAAAAGGTGTCCTTTGACACCTGTTCCGCCATACCCTCCATTGTCATTGTATGTGGGGAATCCAAATAGATAAATAAATAAAAACACTGTCAGACTCTACAGCAAGCGACCATAGGATAGTCAGGTTTTTATGGATAGAATGTTTAACAAAGCAAACCCTTCACACTGATGTGTTTATATTTGCATTTAATAGGGTTTGGGACACGAAAGACCGCAAGCTAAAGCTAACGAAGGAGCTGGATCAGCCGATGCGTTCCGTTGCTTTCAACAAGGATGGAAGCCATGTTGCGGTCGGGTTCGAGGACGGAAGCGTCATGATTCTAGACGGAACGTAAGTGTAATTCCTGAATTCTTAAGTGTAAATTCCTTAAATATTTCTTCACTTTTTTACTTACATACAAGGCCAAATTTCGAATATTGACTGAATTCTGATCAAATAATGCGCAAAAACCGTCATGTTTGTCTCTAAATATTACCCCGTCAGAAAATCAGCGTCTGATGGCGGGAAAAGAGACCACCAATGTAGACGACAATTTATTAAAAAAAAAAAGTCGAGTTTTTTTTATTGTAACCTGTCACACAAACGCATCTGGGGGCGGGAAAAGAGCCCATTCGTGCAGTTTTAGACCAAAGGCTGACATTTTTGTTGCCATAGATTTATCTATCGCGAAATATCGTCTAAAGACGGGAAAAGAAACCATGTACTATAAACACAGCCCTACTTGGCCCTATGGTAAGCTGTCAGAGAGGCACGCGTCTGCAGGCGCGGAAAAGAGTTCATCTTATAATAGTACATGTATGTACTTCCAGACGATAATGCACTAAAATCTCCATGTCTGTTTCCATAGAAACCTGTCAGAGAAACAACGTCTACAGGCGGGAAAAGAGGTCATCCACGACCTGAAGTACTCCCCGAACGGCGAGCGGCTGGCGGTGGGGTCAAACGACAACCGGGTGGACATCTATGACGTCGAGGACGGGTACAAAAAGGTTGGGCAGAATTATGCCATTTTCTGTTGTAATTGTCCCTCGGGTTATTTTTGTCCTTGACCGAAGAACTACGACTCCAGTCTACAGTGCCCACCTTGTTTACTGTACATGATGCCGATCTCTAAAAGTCGCAGTCTATTTCTTGTTCTTGTAAGAAAAGTGATAGAAGTAAATCTCCTGTTGTAGAGATTGAATTGTATTTGAATAGTACTGTGTGTTTTCACACCGTATGCTGTCCCAAATTAAGATCAAATACATAAGCATATGATGAAAATAATAAAGATAACTCTTATAGATCGGAGAGTGCAAGAAGTCGTCCAGCTACATCACGCACCTGGACTGGTCCACTGACAGCCAGTATATCGTGACCAACGACGGGTCCGGGGAGAGGCTGTACTACAGGGGCGCCGGCATCAACGGTGAGTCGGAAATAAAATGTGTGTACACATCTGGACATCTAAAAAGATATCATTGTTTCCAAAAGTGATTATTCACGACCAACAAATCCTGTTGTATGGCAGTTTGATAAGATAAAGAGTTGACTTACCACATCTTCGGCCAGTTTTCAGGTCACCTTCTGTTTAACATTAGGCACCTCGTACAATGTATTACTCGTGAGGACAAACTGACTGAACTGAACTGATTGCTCAGAATACATGACCTTTGGGAAGTATGACGTAAGCAACGGGTCAAAAGTTTGACCGTAAAATGGAAGTCTCTTATTGTACTGGACTAAATGTTTGACATCTTCGACGTGACATTCTTTCCATGAGGTTAAAAAAACAACATTTTCTCCTGCAGCCGGAGATCACGTGACCAAGTCAGACGAGATCAAGTCCATCTCACTAGACACGTGGACGGGCGTGCTCGGGTCAGAGGTCAACGGCATCTGGCCGAAGTACGCCGACAAGACTGACGTGAATGCTGCTGACGTCAGCTTCCAGGACAAGCTCATCGCGACTGGTGACGACTCCGGGCTGGTCAAACTCATGAGGTTCCCGTGTACCAAGAAAGGTAACTACAGGTCACTGATTCGTCGAGCATTTTCACGTGACTTCCAAGAAGTAACCATCACCATATTGGTGTCTATATTTGCATTACATTGAATCGTACACTTATTGGTTATGGCATCGTATTTTTTAAACCTTAAGCTCTTCAAACCCATGAGGTTCCCCTGCACAAAGAAAGTTAACTACAGGCGAATAATTCTTGAATAATTTTTTTCACGTAATGATAGATCACCTTAATTCGCGGTTAACCTATATCCGTTATGTTTTAAAGCATTGAAGAAAAGAATTGAAAGGACATCAAGTCAGCAGACGGTTGTTTCAATTTGCAATATTTTCAATGTATCTGTAAATTATGTAGAATATCAAATTATTGCAGGTTGTAACCGCGGTCCGTCGACTTCTTATCCTGTTTCTTTAACACCAGATATACGGCATACCAGATTCACCGGCAAATGAGCTAACTGTGTAAAGTTACTCGCAACTGCTTATTATAAGTTTATAAGCTCAACATGACATTGGCGTTTTTTTTCAAATTCTAGGGGCAAAGTTCAAGAAGTACGGAGGTCACTCTGCCCACGTGACCAACGTGAGGTTCACGGGAGACCACAAGCGGCTGATCTCCATCGGGGGCGGAGACCACGCCATTTTCCAGTGGGCCGTGGTCGGAGGGGATGCCGGGAAGGATGATGATGATGATGACATACAAGGTTGTGAAACTGGAGATGGTGTGTTGTGCAGTGCTGTTGTCTATCGTCTTCTACATTCATCCATTTCAATTCATTGTTTGTGCATTCATGCGTCTGTGTGACGCAACGGCTAGAGCGTTGAAATCAGAATCAGTAGGTCCTGAGTTCAATACTCGCCATGCCCCTGCCCCGACTTGCCACTAAGATCCGTGAATTTATTTTTGTGCATTCATCAATTTCACTTCGTTGTTTGTGCAATCGTTCATTTCCCGTTCGTTGTTTTTGCATTCATCAGTTTTACTTCGTTGTTTGTGCAATCGTTCATTTCCCGTTCGTTGTTTTTGCATTCATCAGTTTTACTTCGTTGTTTGTGCAATCGTTCATTTCCCGTTCGTTGTTTTTGCATTCATCAGTTTTACTTCGTTGTTTGTACAATCGTTTATTTCACTTTCGTTGTTTTTGTATTCATCAGTTTTACTTCGTTGTTTGTGCATTCATCATTTTCACTACGTCAATTGTGCAATCGTCCGTTTCACTCCGTTTTTTTTGTTTGTTTGTTGTGACATTGAAGTGTAGCGTTTCACTGGCGTGTTTTGTGTTTGAGTTTTAATTCTAATAGCATCCGATAAGAATTTGTTTTGCGTTATTTACTTGATATTAGCATATAAGCTTGTTATAAAAAACGAATTAGTATACAAAGACATCATGGTCTTTGTGGCCCATCGCTTCTTTTGGTCCCATGATTTTATATTTTTCCTTATCACCAAAGCGTTTATGGGTACACTATATCATATATTTGCCAGAATTGTATCTGTACATAAAAGTTGTTATCAATTGATTAATAAATCGATTGGTTGATTGAATAACTGATTAAATGATTGATTCAATAGCCTTTGAAAGTGAGGACGAGGACGCGAGCGACTCGGAAGCCTCCGACGAGGAGGACTGCGATTCCGACATCGAACGCGAGGGGGAGATGCTGTACACGCGGCCGATGTACCGGGATGACGTCACCGAGATGAAGCGCACCAAGAAGAGGAAAACCAAAACTGTGGACAGAAAAGCGCCCCCTGCCGACAGCCTGGAGCTAGTCTTCGTGCATGGGTATGTTTATTTCATCAGATCAATATATAGAAGTTGATGATAGACAACATATTAATGGATTAAACAACTACAAATGTATATCCATGTCAAGTGTCACTAAAAGCAAGAATAGATATCAATGTTTCCGTCATAACCACGTTATTGTATATTGTATATTGTACAGTTACCAGGGCTAGCCCTTGATGATAGCATCCGGCTAGTTGGGAAGCCCTGGCGGTATTTCTCATGATTTATCAGCCGAATAAATCAAATCAAAAATCAAATAACCTTACGAAGTATATGTCTTGAGTTCGAGCTGTTACTCTCCTCCAATACGGGACCTTCATTTAGCGTCTTATCCGAGGGACGGCCCCAACCGAATCTGAGTACTCATTTTCACCTGAATGAATGGAGGAAATTGGAATATTGTGCCTTTTCTTCGGAAACGTTGGAGCATATCAGGGAACTTGAATCCAGAACCTCTAGGCTTTGAGCCAAACACCCTACCATTACGCTTCGCCACAATGTTATGATAATCTTAACAACAATCATCTGACCATTTCCGTAGGTACCGATCACACGACTGTCGTAACAACCTGTTCCTGACGAGTCGCGGAGAGATCGTGTACCACGTGGCCGCCGTCGCGATCCTGTACGACAAGACCAACCACGAGCAGCGCTTCTACCTCAAACACACTGACGACATAATCTCCATGGTCAAACACCCGCAGAACGACATCTTCGCCACGGGACAGGTAAAACGGATAATCTGTTTCAATCATAGAATGAAGATTAGAATGGGTGATAAATAACATTATTGAATATTATCAAATCCCATTCATTCATTCACTCATTCATTCATCATGAATTAAAAGAAATAGAATCAGTGTAATTGTTGACCGAATCACTTAATTAGTCATCTTCTTCTATCCCAATGCATTTCTCTGGACACTTGACATGTGGCCTCGTCAACGTGTAAAACGCTGTTAGAAGTCCTAGTCTAGAAAAGTAATACCAACTTCCAACAACGTTTCGTTTCTGTCCTTTTCCCATCTCCGTGCCCTTTTTCTGTTCTGTTCTCAGGTGGATAGCCGTTATGCTCTCAGGTTCTTAAACCTATTTTTGTCCTGTTCTCTAGGTTGGCAAAGACCCTTCCATCCACGTGTGGGACGGGCGCGACCTGAGCACGCTCATCAGCCTGCAGGGTCAGCATCAGCGCGGGGTCACTGCCCTCGACTTCTCAGGTCAGCTGACCACATTCAAACCGTCACGTGATATTAAATCATCAGCCGCCATATTGGTGGTTTAAAATTCAATGTCGTTTTTTTTCGTTTGTGCTACAAATGAACAAATGTAGAAATCTTAGATAGCTTGAATGCGTCTTAATGGTTATAAATTGTAAATTCTACATGTTACAGTAGACATTTACGTATTTGACAGGCACAATAAGATTTTGGTGTGAAATCCGTTAAAGTCCAATTGTTATGATTGTTTAGGAGACGGAGAGCTCCTGGCGAGTGTAGGACTCGATAACGACCACACCATCGTGCTGTGGGACTGGAAGAACGGCGCTCCTCTCGCCTCAACAAGGTAAGAAATCTCCAAATGTACATCTTAAAATTGTAGATCACGTATTGTTTAGCGTGCTGCAGTGCTTTGCGCCACCACAAGGTAAGAAAAGCTAGCTATACATAGCTTCAAAAATTCATCGTGCGTTTGATATTATCTAGTTCATGGTCTACCTAGCCTGTGTTTACACAATCTCTCGCTGGCTGGGGTCAATGACCCCCTCCCCGACTGTAGGGCCGGTCATTAGGTGCGCGATTTTAGTCAGACCAATAGCGACGCCTACCTCCATCAAAATCAAGAAATGCAAATCTTAAGATTTTGTCTGTACGTACAACCACTCTCCCATCGGCTGAGCTGTGTATGTATAGAGCTTGATCCACCCAGATATCGATGAGGGCGTTCAGAATCCTTCATTAATCATCAAGCGTCCTGAAAGTGCGTAAGCATGAAGCTTCCATCAGAGGCGGTTCATAAGCGCCCTCTGGAGAAACATGGAGGAACTGCGTCTTTCACTAACAAAGGCGTAAGCAGTATGATCCTTATGAATGACTGCATCTCCTACTTATTGCTTGTAAATCTATGATCTGCAATAAGCCAGTAAAGATTACATCAAAACGGGACGCTCCGCTGCAGTGCTATAGAAAGCCGCTAGGAGGCCAATTGTCAAAATTGACCTGTTAATCCCGAGAACTTACCAACAGAAATAACATCATGAAGATCCGTTCACAGTTTCTCGAGTTATGCCTTCAACAAATAAATGTAATAACAAACAAACCTTGCCACAAACGACAACGATAACATACCTTAATTGGCGAATGCCAAAAGTAATAAGGTATATTTTGATTTATTATGATTTTGATTTATCTGTCTTTCATGTTTCAGTTGTACTTATATGTTCCGACGTGTATGTCTACTTTTCTCTCTGTAAGTTGTTTTTATTTCCATGTATGTATATGTGAAACTGGGCCCTATCGAAAACCAGTGTATTGGCACTGAATAGGCTACCCAGGTGTTTCAAAATAAACAAACAAACAAACAAACAAACAAACAAATATAAATGAAATCACATGTGTTTTATGTACCTCCAGGGGCAGTAAGGATCTGTTGTTTGAGATCAGGTTCAACCCGCACAACCCCGACAGACTCGTGACGGTGGGCAAGAAACACATCAACTTCTGGACAAGATCAGGTAAGAGAAGGAAGTTTAGTCTTTAGGCAATTCTACTCAAAATATCATCGCAACTTTGTATCGGGTTGGTGTCAATTCCTTTAATGCTGGAATAATTTGATAAGTGTGTATCCAAATTCGATTCCGTCCGGTTCTCATCAGTAAGAGAGCATAGAGAAATGAATAAATATATCTGATGATAAGGAAATAAAATACATCCTATTCTACAGCATCACAAATGGGTTGTAACTTTCGAAATTAAATTCCAACATGAAAATCGTCAAGCTTTACAAGCTAGTAGACATCAAAAGACAGCGAGTAGCTTCACTACCTTGATCTACAGAAGTCCCCAGAACCCCGTGTCTGAGCCCTCAACTAAAGTAGGCCAGCATTCATTAAAATTAGGGCACACACACACGAAGAAGTGTTTCTGTCATTATCTGCGGATGAGATGATAAGATAAATGTGATCTTGTTCAGTGATCATTCTTCATGTTTGTTCTCAGGAAATACCTTCAAGTCCAAGCGCGGAATCTTCGGTAAGGTGGGTAAGATGACCACCATGCTTTGCGCGGAGTTCGGACGGACGGAGGATGACGTGTTCAGCGGGGGAGCCAATGGCGACATCTACGTCTGGAGCGGGAACAAGCTGCTGAAGGAAGTAGAGGCGCACAACGGACCTCTCAACACCATCAAGTTTATCCCTCAGAAGGTTAGTAATGTATACATTTATGATACCTTATGCAAAACAGTAGAAGCCGCTTAATTGCACGGCTATTTGCCAGTAAATATCGTGCAATTATCCGACTCGTGCAATAACGTTATTAAGTTATCTAGCTCGACCGCACCGGTTTGGAATTTGGGGATTCCGTGCAGTTAACAGGAGTGTGCGTTTATCCGTTGTGCAATTAACTGGCTTCTACTGTACAATCTATCTTAATACGTTCCATCTGTTCTTACATCTACAACTGTTTTAAGAAGTGAGAAGAAGTCGAACCTGTACATGCTAGCATACATTAGACTTTGTAGTTGACAAATTATGCATATAATGGCGACATCTACGTCTGGAGCGGGAACAAGCTTCTTAAGGAAGTAGAGGCGCACAACGGACCTCTCAATACCATCAAGTTTATACCTCAGAAGGTTCGTAATGTTTCCATTGGAATTAAGATTTTATGGACAAAACATTTTGGGGTCCAAACGGACCCCACTCGGTCATTTAAGTCGCAAAAAAAAGGTCGGGTGCTTGAGGGTTAATTCCATTGATTTATTAGCAAATGTGACAAAATATATTATACAGACTCTCAGGCAGGATGGGACTAGGTAAGGTAGGCAGGCAGCTTTGCTAATATTGGAGAGCTTACAAATACACAGGAATGGAAGTATAACGTTTCACATCACTAGCAATATCAATAACTCCAAAAACACAACACATCACTACACCCACCTGTCAAATGTTTTGTCGTCCAGTCCGTTTCAGTTTCTTTGTGAAAGGGAGTATCATTTGGAATAAGCAATAGATTAGGATAATATCTTCTTTGTGCTGGTGAAATATACACATGTATATGTGTTAACCTATCGAATCAAGATTTGGTTGGGGTAGTAGGCCTTTCTGCTTAAAAAAGTAGACCACTTTCATCAGTACACCATAGCCGATGAAATAAACACTGTACAACATTGTCAAAGATAATAACGCAAGATCTTTTCGGCAGGGCGTTGTGGTGACCGGTGGAAAGGACGGGTCCATCCTGCAGTGGAACGACAACTTCGAGCGCTTCCTGAAGAAGTACAACATCGACCGGTTCTCGGAGACGCGCGACTCCCGCGGGGTGCTGTTGGACGATCGCCCGGCGGTGCGAGCGGTTCTCCCCGCCGAGGGACGCATCCTGGCCGGTACCCGCAACGGAGAAGTGCTGGAGATAGACCTTAGTAATGGGCTCTTCTCCATTCTGGTGCAGGTAAGGGGTCATCATCATTATTATCAGCATTACGCTGGTCGAAGTACATTCTGTAGAAGTGGGTCTTGTTTTTAATGACGTTCTTTAAGCACCTTGACTTGAAGTTGAAGGCGTTCCTGAAGGGAGGCCAGGAGTCTTGAACCTGAAGAAAGGCGTAATTTTGTCAATCCTTCCTTTTCCTTATCCGATGTTTTTATCTGTTCCCTTTCTCTTTTTTATCTTCCTTCCTTCCTTCCTTCCTTCCTTCCTTCCTTTTCCTTCCTTCCTTCCTTCCTTCCTTCCTTCCCTCATACAATCTCTCCGTTCTTTCCCAGGGTCACATAGGCACACATATTGAAAACTAAGTCTTGGATATGACGGCACACCTGAACATAATCGGATATTTCCTTATCTATTTACCATTTCATTCCTTCTCTTCATCCCATACAGGGCCACACAGGCACGCACCTTGAGAACGAGGTCTGGGGTCTCGACACGCACCCTAAAAAGCACCTGTGCGTCACGGTGAGTGACGACAAGACGCTGCGTGTTTGGGACCTGGCGGCGGATCAAAGCCAGCTGACGCGCGCCCGGAAGCTGCGCACAGGTGCGCGTACCTGCGCCTTCTCACCTGACGGCGACCTGATCGCCGTGGGCATGAACGATGGTAAGGGCTTTAGGGATCGTTTTAATTGAATGAATGAATGAATGAAAGGCTTCAGGGATCGTTTTAATTGAATGAATGAATGGATGGATGATGGTAAGACCTTCAAGGATCGTTTCGATTGAATGAATGAATGGATGAATGAATGGATGAGTGAGAGTGAGTGAGTGAATGAGTGAGTGTGGGTGAGTGAGTGAGTGAGTGAGTGAGTGAGTGGGTGAGTGAGTGAGTGAGTGAGTGAGCGAGCGAGCGAGCGAGCGAGTGAATAATTGAGGGAATAGATTAAACATAGTGGGCATAGACGATGGTAAGGGCTTCAAGGATTAGAAATGCGAGCTACTTACACTTTTACCCAATGAGAGTTTTAAAAGATGGTTGAAATAACTTTCCTGGCCGCTTCTTTACTCAGAAATTTTGATCAACGCCATTGCACTTTACATATTTGGGAAGTGAAAACACGGAAGCTCAAAATAGCTATTTGTTATTTTCATCCAATCCCAGGAAAATTAGCCCATTTAGTTCGTGAGGAAGGTAACTAAGTGAAAAAAATCACAGAAACGTCAACGTCGTAGGGATAAACATATTTTATTATAGTTTGTGTTGCTAGGATGTTATGTCCCTAAAGCTGCAATGTATTCATGCCTCATTTTCTTACATTTTCAGGCGGGTTTGTGATGTTCCATTGCGGGAACCTGGAAGCGGCTTCTCCCCAGTTCCGCCACCGCAAGGAGAAAATATCCGACCTCAAGTTTTCTCCAGGTACGTTTCTGTACAGACGTGACTCTGTGTGTTAAGACAATACATCAATGATCTACATTGTACAAAGCATCGTATTTGTCACGTCTCAAAGTGTTTACATATTTTGCAGTCTGTCATTTTATAGAAATCCATATTTCTTGCATTCAATAACTAACAAACACAAAGGTTTATCAGAGAACTAGATAGGAATTACAAAGGTTATAATTATGAAGTGGCTAGGGTAAATTTTGTATACTAAAACTGTATATCTAACCATCAAAGACGTTTTATGTGATTTCTGTATTTTGAAGTGTTTTACTTTATTCCCTTTTCATGGCTGTATTTTTAAGAGTCAGATGAAAAATTTTATGAATGTCGATCGCGAATTTTCTTTCTGTTTGATCAAATGTAAACAAGATGAACATAGCACCTGATCTGTCTTGTTTTGCCGTACAGACGGGAAGTACATCGCTGTGGGTTCCCATGACAACTTTGTTGACGTGTACAACGTGTACAAGATGAAACGGACCGGCACGTGCAGGGGGTCATCAAGTTACATCACGCATCTGGACTGGGACGTCAGCGGTACGTAAACTAACAAACAAACAAACAAACAAACAAACAAACAAAACCTTACAGGGGTCATCAAGTTACATCACGCACCTCGACTGGGACGTGAGCGGTACGTAAACAAATAAACAAACAAGAAAATAAAAAAAATTGCAGGGGGTCATCAAGTTACATCACGCATCTGGATTGGGATGTCAGTGGTACGTAAACAAACAAACAAAGTAATTAAAAAACACTTGCGATTTGTTCCCAGCTACATTACGCACCTGGACTAGGACATCAGTAGTACGTTAACAAACAATACAAACACTTGCAGCAACATCACGCACTTGGTACTTGGGCTTCCAAGACAGGGACAAATTTACACCCCAAAAGCAAGAGATTACAGGTCATATAACGATGATATGCGATGATATATTGGACACACTATCTACATGTATCTTTCTTTTTGTCACCATAACTTTTTTGCTAACTATAACAAAATACCTTCTCTCTGTCTCTCTCCATGAAGAGAATAAAAATAGAAATAAGCAATACTTGATCCAAATCATACATTTCAAATTTTTAGGACATTTTGTTTTCATGTTTTCTCTCAGGCCGTCTGCTGCAGACGAACTCCGGCGCGAAGGAGCGTCTGTTCTACGAGGTTCCGCGGTGCAAGCGCGTCAACATCCCGAGCTCAGAGCTGGAGCGCATCACGTGGGCCACCTGGACTTCCGTTCTGGGACCGGAAGTGGAGGGGGTGTGGCCGTGGTACAGTGACGTCACGGATGTGAACGCCACGTGCCTGTCCGCGGACAAGTCGCTGCTGGCGACCGGAGATGACAACGGATTCGTCAAGCTCTTCAACTACCCGGCAACGGCACGTTTTTTAACCCTTGTCCTGCTGGCTATTTTGTTTTGCCAATTTAACCTCCCAGATGTAGCTCTTGTGTTACGCCGAGTGGCGGTTATATCGGCTATATAGATATAGATATAGATACAGATATAGATACAGATATAGATACAGAGATGATGGCTTCAACAGAGAAATAAAACTTGACCTGTTCTGTGCTACTGCTGCAGATTTACTCCCCCATTTGATGAGCTTTGCAGTGGTATGTAACTTTTACATAAGAAATACCCCAAACTCATAACAATACAGCTCAGCATGACAAGGGTTAAATATGTCAATCCCCTATATAAACGGGCTCAGCAGGACAAGTTTCGTAAAAAAAAGTTTATATGTGCAAAGGTAGAAACATGATCCTGTTATATGTTCTGCATAATTGTGTACGTCATAGCCGTGCTCGGCACCCTATTCCCCTTGCTAAAGTGAGGACTGAAGGGTGAAACTTGAAGGCTTTCGGAAGTATTTTGTACACAAGAAGAACCACCAAGAAGAAAAGAAAGTTATATGCCAACGTATCCGTTCTTGGGCGTTCCCGTCGCAACACCAATTAGTGGTGAGATGTAGTTACCTCCAGTCAGTACTGCCCTGAGAAAAATTAAAAAATAGCACAAGAACTGCAGAAACGATTGTAACTGTCTTTTGATTTTTCCAAATATATTCTTATAATTGTTGATTTGTTTCAACGCAATTAAGCTAAATACGGAAACGTCGGGGTCTTCTTTCACATTCTTCTTTGATTCACATTTCTTTTTATTTTTTTATTTATTGATCTTTAGGGTAGTCCCTTCAGTTAACGTAGTAACTGATTTCCAAGGGAGCCCTATATACATGTTCGCACTTTCTCATCTTTCTGGTTCTTCCTGTAGGGCAAGCACGCGATCTGCAAGAAGTACGTGGGGCACAGCAGTCACGTGGCGAACGTGCGGTGGACGTACGACGACACATACCTGGTGTCAGCAGGTGGGGTTCAATTTCTTTCATCGGGAATGTTAACATAGAGATGAGCACAACTCAGCAAAACCCATTCATTTGTTTTGGTTTAATCATAGATGCTTTGTTTTTGTTTCTTTGTTTTCTTTTTTAGTTCTCATATACTTTTGCCCATCGGCACAAACGACCAAGCACAAAAAAATTAATGAAAAAACGCCCAGAGAGCCTGCTATTTCAGCTGCCCTGTGATTTTCAACATGATCATGCTGTTGTGTACCCGGTCGAGCCGTTTGATCTTCAGTATGATACGGTAGCATGAAGTAGCGAAAGAGATGATTCGGATTCCCATGCCTTATCATACACATGGTACATTTGCAGGTGGGATGGACACCTCCATCATGGTGTGGCAGAGGAAGTCGTCCCAGCCGCGGGATGACGGACACTACGACAGCGAGGACTCGGACGTGGACACGGACGATGAAGGTAAACATGAATACCTCCGTGAGGTATTATTGTGACCGATGTGTGTTTGCGAATAGATATATATATCTGTCCGCATCTATTCATCTATTCATTCATCCCTTTATTCACAAAAGCCGTACCTGTAAGTAACAATTTCACCAGTGTTGTTTAGATAAAGCTTATTTCCTCTTCAATGCCAATGGCATGTAACAACACAAATAAACTTTTTATGCTAAGATTCAACCTGTACCCCTCTCCCAGACTCAGCTGACGCCCAGGGCGGTGTGGTTGTGGAAGAACGCGTGGCGCATGAGATGGAGGAGAGTTACGACCCGAATACAGGGAAGACCACCTACATCCGCACCTCCACTGTAGAGACCACCATCGGGCAGCAGGACGGGCAGGACAGTCCGCAGGCGAACGGGCACGGCAGGCTTACTGCGGAACAGGTTCAGGGTAGGTCTCTACCAGACTGACTACACTCAGGCTAATAGGGAGAATAATTTGCCTGGGGAGTTCTGCTCCCAAAGGGTTCGAATTGCCGCGCAGCCGGAGGTGGGGGGGTGGGGGGGTGGGGTGTAGCATGGACTGATTCTCTTGCTCAATTATTTGCTGAATTCTACGATCCGTAACCCCATAGAAAAGTCTGGCTACGTTTGAAAAGAACTAGAAGCTTTCTTTGCGCAACAAAAATGACAGCGACTTTTATACGATCAACTACATAGTATTACGAACTGCAAAATTGAATAATCTCTGTGCAGTATTAGCGTAGGTACTTGTGTCTTAGCTTAGACCTAGGGAGCTCCCCAGAACTAACGATGCATCGTTCGTCAAAATTTTTCCACTTGAGTTTTTAGCGACGCCTCAGAGACGGAGCCGTTTGTAGAGTACTGCGATTGAGGTACCAAGCATAAGAAAATTCCACGCTTGCATCCCCTAGGGATTTCGTTTTGGGAACACTATTCGGGACCTGCCGTCACACATAGTAGAGAGGAGCTATAATCCTCTCTACAACGTCATTTAGTGACACATTCTACGTTGTTTTCTTACAGAGTTTAAGGAGCAGTTTGAGATGACTGATGTGGACGGAGACGGGCTGATCAACCTTGCTGACGTCAGGAGGATCCTGGTCAGGGTCGGGTACCGACCTTCACCCGCGGAGGTCAAGGAGATGATGAGGGTCGTGGACACCAACGGTAAGGGTGACCTCTGAACTTTGACATGCACATAGCCTATGCCAAAATGTAGTTACTCAATCAACTGGATATTGGTCAGTGTCACTGACGAAAACGGATGGATTCCATTTGAAACGTCTGACCGTTTCCAAAACCATATCCAGTTGTTTGAGTAAGTAATGTTTGGCGTATCTTACTACCTGGATTTCTAACCTACATCGACACATAGCCTATGGTTCATGCAGTGATCGTTTAACGTTGGCAGCAACTTAGACCGAGGGTACAGGCTGTGTTTTTGACATTGACCCATGTACTGTTACTGATCTTTAAAACTTAACGTTTATTCATATGGCGGATGCAAACAGCTATTGATAACCTTGCCCATTCCTCTCTGAACTTTAACATCTGTGTCCTTCTACTTCAATAACGTCCAGCTAAAATTACTTAGTAGTTATCTATCTCTAATTGCCTACGTCATCTCTACCATGACTAACATATACTAAAAAGATGCTCCCGTCTTTTATATTTCTGTTCCCCACTCGAACAGAAGAACTATTAATAACCTTACTAACCTGGTTGCCTTCTGACTCTGTGCTCCCTCCAGGGCAAAAGACTGTTGATCTTGACACATGTCTGACTATGATATCAAGTCTCCAGGAAGACAAGGCGCTGTAAAAAGGTGATAAATACAGAAAATGTAGGGGAAGACCTACGGGGTAAACTTGTACAGTTTCCTTTTCTCTCTTTTAGCACGTACATTTTCAAGCACATGCACACAACGCACTACCAAGCAGATTACACTAGTTGTAGGGAGAGTAATTGCCAGGGGAGTTTGGCCACCGTGGCCCGTCACATTTTTAAACCTAGGCCCGGCCGGGCTGTTTGTGGAAACGAAAATTGCCGGCAGGGCTCCGGTTTGGAAATGTGACGTAGGCCTAAGGGAAGATGTTACGTTTCCCGCGGACTGACTCTCCCGACCACTTATTCCCCTTTCACATAACGTACTGTCAATCATTTTCTTCTTCAAGATAGCTATTGTATCTTAGTCTCCTTAGTGTAAAGGTAGCTTAAACTAGTAATATCATTGCAATTGGTTTTAGCCACTTTAAGGTTAAAAGCCGTGTTTCTAACATGTTTTCTTCCATCGACAGGGAAAGTCGAGGTGGTCACCTTTGAAGAGTTTTTGGATATGATGGACACATTTTACCACAAGTAGGAGGCAACATATAAACCCCCTGGATTAAGGCAGCTGTATGGTGTATGCATCACAAAACTTACTACAGAACCATGATGAGGGGGGATACAAGCACATACACGTTTGGGATTGCATCCATTCCGATAACAGCGACGCCTAGCTGCAGTGTGGATTACTGCAGCAGTGACACCTAGCTGCAGTGTGGATTACTGCAGCAGTGACACCTAGCTGTAGTTTGGGGAATTTTCCGCAGCAACACCTATATGCAGTGTCAAGTGGAATCAGCAAGTATTGCCTTGAAGAAAATTGCAGACGACCCACCAGCTCTTACCGTGTAAAAGACGAACCGTGTAAAGGTTTACCAGTATGGTAAACTGTTAACGCGGACATCCCAGATAAACATATCAGAAATAATATCATATCAGTAAACTATAGATCAAAGTCTTTTTGTTAGTGCATTAGACTTATTTGCGTCAATTGTAAATGGTTCTATAATGTGAATATCAATATTCCTCAACGCCTGCTGCTGTGATGTACTATGTCGTTAGAGGGCGTTGCTGCATTGTGAACCTTTCGTCAAAGCGACATTGAGACGTTTTCTAGGCGTATGTACAGAAGAGGTAAAGGAAATATTACTATGTATTGTATAGCTAATGGTTAGTTTTTGGTGACACTTGGTGTAAATATTTACTATCTTGTAAATAGATGTGTTTAGCACATCGTGTAAGAGTCAGGCCGCATCAATTCAATTCTTTAGTCGTCGGATTCGGAAAAGTCTATCAAACTTTTAAAATCAACATGAAAATCGAACCAGAGGGGAATACGTACCAGGTTCACACAGTTTATAAGAGTGTAAATTCACGATTTCCCTTGAACCCTCTGTTTTAATTTTGTCGTTTTAATAGAAAAATTACTACAAAACGCCCGAGAACTAATGGAATGAATTGATGTATAACTGTAAGGTTAAGCTTATATTCTATTCTGTATAATAACTATTTGCATAAAAGTTGTCTTAAAGGGTTTTCTATCCCATTATATACCCCTTCACGCACATTCGAACATATTTTCGAACAAGGTTTCGTGAAGTTGTGTCGTCATCAACTGGTTATGTCGTGCATTTTCGTACATACTCGGCAGGTGACGTCATCTTCGGGCTCTAAAGTAGTATAAGAGCGTTAGATATAAATCCGTTTCGAGAGAAAGTCGTTAATGCTTTTTATGACATTTTACGAAGAAATCACTTCGCTTGTATTTTAGAATAGTTAGTGCCACATAGGAGGAAAGCCATGCTATTTGTATAAACTGTATAATGTGCACAAATATATCTATCTATATACTATATACTATTGTAAGTTACGTATGTATAACCTGTACATATATTTGTCAATGATTTACTATTGTAAAGTCCACTGGAGACATTTAGTCTTGGAGTGAAAATGGTACGCCGTATACGCCATTCACAACGTTGTATTTTTAGAGCTCTATTATATACGAGAGAGATACGTGTGTGTTTAATGATGAAATTCACTTTGTGCTTGATGTGAAAGATTTGAAATGAATGACCTGGAATTTACCTGTATTATGTTCAGATCCCTGTTGTGTTTACTAGACGAACGAGCAGATCGGAGTAAGGAGCGCACCCGGTGCTAACCATATGGGCACGATAGGAGCCCCCACACGTATAATGGTACAGTCGGCCCCTCGTGCCTAGCCCCTTGTGCCCGGCCTGTCGTGACCATATGGCTGGCACCGGGAGCGCTCCTTACCCAGATGGACGAGCAACCACAGAGATGATATCTTTGTACAGTTGTTTCACTAGATACATATTGAATACGCGGTGTTGTTGCTGTGTGTGGAATTATTAAAGATTCACAAAGTGGGGGTGTCGCCTGTTTTTTATATCCCAAAATATAGAAATTCAAAGTCATCAAGTTTTCTAAATTTTGAAATAGAACTACAACGCTGATGACGAAACAAAATCTCTCAGTCACTTACTCGCTCACTCACTAACTCGCCTACAAACTCACCCACTCTGCTCACTGTATATAAATAGACAATTAAATAGTCATTTTGCTGCTTTATCTGTTAGTCCTTTTGTTATACAGACGACGCATTTCTCTAGATTTAGGAGTAATTTCAGATTGCGATTTGTGTATGCATAGCATAATCAATTTCGTATATTATAATTAGTACACGTTCTACCAACTTCTTTCCAGCCTAAACCATTTCCAAGTAAAAACGTATTAAGAGACTCCGATCACATCTGCATAAGGCGTCTACTCTCTAATGTTGATAGGAGTCTAATCGTTTGTATTTCAAAAACCTTCATCTCGTACTATTCCCTGTTTTCTGCCGTTCAAGAGCTATTCCACTCACTCAAACACAGACACACACTCACGCACATACACACATATACAGACACGCGCGCACACACACATACACACACACACACACACACACACACGTCTGATCAAGAGCTATACCACTCGCTCAAACACAGACACACCGTCACACGCACGCACACACACACACACAGAATTGCCCATCGAATTTTAAACAACGTGTTAGCTCTGTACTTTTCAACTGCTGGCACAGTTGTGTTCTTTATGTTTACATAACATCACGGGCGTTATCCTCTGAAACACATTGACACATTGATTTTATGAAGCTTGCGGCGCCAAGAGTATCCTGCATAACATCCTTATCGGACCTTTAGGAATAATCTTAGGACGTAGGAATCGGAACAAATTGCAAAGGGGAAAGGTGTGAACTTGTGTAATGATAAGTATACATATCGTCAGAGGAATTTGCTAAAGAAGGCTATTTAGAATCATTAATTAAATTCTACAATGACTCTTAAAGTAAATGCAATACTTATACAATATTTGTATAACATCACGGGCGTTACCCTCTAAAACGTCCGTCATGTTATATACAGATTGACACATTGATTTTATGAAGCTTATACGGCACCAAGAGTATCCCGATCAACATCCTTATCATGACTTTAGGAATAAACTTAGGATGTAGGAATCGGAACAAACTGCACATGGGAAATGTGTGAACTTGTGTAATGATAAGTATACATATCGTCTGAAGAATTTGCTAAAAAAGGCTATTTAGAATCATTAAATTTTACAACGAATGTTAAAGTAAATATAATACTTATACAATATTTGTATAGCATCACGGGCGTTACCCTCTAAAACGTCTCTCATGTTACATACAGATTGACACATTGATTTTATGAAGCTTATACGGCACCAAGAGTATCCCGATCAACATCCTTATCATGACTTTAGGAATAAACTTAGGATGTAGGAATCGGAACAAACTGCACATGGGAAATGTGTGAACTTGTGTAATGATAAGTATACATATCGTCAGAGGAATTTGCTAAAGAAGGCTATTTAGAATCATTACATTTGACAATGAATGTTAAAGTAAATATAATACTTATACAATATTTGTATAACATCACGGACGTTACCCTCTAAAACGTTCTTCATGTTATCTATAGATTGACACATTGATTTTATGAAGCGGCGCTCCTAGAACAAGTATCCTGAACAACATCCTTATCAGAACTTTAGGTATAAACTCACGGCGTAGGAATCGGAACAAACTCTGCAGGGGAAAGGTGTGAACTTGTGTAATGATAAGTATACATATACCACCAGGTGAATTTGCTAAAGAATGGCTATTCAGTATCATTACACTTGACAATAATACAATGTTAAAGTACAAGTATCTGTAGCCAAAATGATGTTTCAAGCACACAAATATAATTTTATCAAATTATTGCCTTTACCGCACAATAGATTTTAAACAATGGAACTAGCTAGTTTTGAGGGTGTTATTTTAGAAATATATGTTTGTTTTGCCCTCGTATGTTGCAATCACTTCAATCAGATGTGTACTTGACACATAGCAAACGGACACTGGTGTTGACATACCTTGCGATGTCTTGACTTAAGCTGTTGAACCTCCCAAAAAGACTGGTATATAAGGACCTAGTGTCTTTTGTCGGGATCTGTCTCAGACTTCAGACGTCTTGTTCAGTGTCTTAACGAGAACCTTCGGGTGAGTCTTCTTATTCTTCAATACTGTTACGTCTTTCAGTCAGCAATGAAAGTTGGCTGCTGCTTTTTGTCAGAAAACGTAAGATTTGTGAGACAAATAAGACTCACTGTCTCCTGCTTTTAAATCAGCTGGCAGAATTGTAAAAAAAAACGTTAGAGGTCGTGGCCACGCCTATAGAAATCTTATTTTGCTGGAAACACTGTAGTGAATGGAATTTTTTTTCATCTGAACCGTCGTTTGTTATTGATAAGGGCTCTGAGCTGAATGCTAGGTCTACCAGTCGTACTTATGTATGGATTGCGCTCTAAAAATGTGTCGTGATGGTCACTTTCAGATCTTTGCATCAACCATGACTCCCTCCCTTCTACTGTTCGCTGCCCTGGTCTTTCCCCTGGCATCAGCGTCTCCGGTGAAGAGGTACGTACAGTGCATTTACTATGAGCTTTAAAGGGGCATTCCACCCCACACGGGAGTGTTATTTTCCAATAGATATTAATTCTAGGAAGTGATAACTGCATACTACTTCACATTATACGATAAAGTACCCAGTTGCTCCACATGCCTCAAAAGCATTCAGTCTTCTACTAAACTCCCCAAGTACCCTCTAATTGAGTTAATCCTATGACTGAATACAATGCAAAACTTTTAGGTAAGGTTACAAAACTAATTTCAGATTCGATAAGAAATCTCGTCTTGTTCTTGTATTCTTTGCTATCTTATGAGCAATTTGCCTTCTCGGTGTGCTTAGCGTACCTCATTTATTCCGAAAATATGTACGATAAACACAGTGTCTATGCGTATAGGGAATGCATGGGTAGGGTCTGTATGGGTTTAGTGAGTGTCATTATTGTACACATCACGTAATTCATCCCAAGGTGAATTCCACAAAATTCGGCTGATTATGTATTCATTGCCACATTATCTAGTGGAAAACAAGACTCCCTTCTGGAGTGGAATGCCCCTTTAAACATCTAATGCCTTTTATTGGTGCGAGTTATGTTTTAGTCCCATTTAGAAAAGGACTGGGCCCATTGGGATAGTTTACAGTCTTGAAAAAGCATACTATACACTGTTAAATTTAATGCCATTGACTGCTTTTAGGCATTGAACTAAGTTAACGGAAGAAGGATATTTACTATGCCAGAAGATAGCGCTAAACATCTATTTTGAAGGCTTGCTGATTTTGCTTTTTTTGGACAGACGGGGAAAATGTCGCATTGCACTCAAGTTTTGTAACTTACATTAATACTGCCACATACACATTACAGACAGAAGGTAAAGATGGAATTTTTCTTTTACCTCCCCGACCGAAGTCAGGTAACCATTTTTGCACCTGGGTGAAGTGAGAATGGTCGTGTAAAGTGCCTTTCCCAAGGGCACAACGTCGGGGGCACGGTGGGTATCAAACTCGGGACCTCTCGATTCCGAGTCGAACGCTGTAGCAGTTACGCCGCACTCTTGCAGATTGTCAACAGATGTCGTCGAGGCAGTTACCTAATCCCCCCCTCACAAGTAGCGAAAATCGATCGAACGATGAGTCTGTGAGCTCTAAAGTACGAGAGGGTATGACAGTGACGGGAAGGGGGGACTTTCCTTCGTCGGCATCAGGGTCATGCCTCCTCGTAATTTAGAGCTCGCAGACTCGTCGCCCGATCGATTTTCGCTACATGTGAGGGGGGTATAATGTTTGCATGCAGGCAGGCAACAAGTGGCCTGGATGCCGACGGAGACGGACTGATCACCTACGCTGAAGTGTCCGCTGCCATGTCCCTACACGAGGCCCTAACAGCCCTGGACAGGGACGGTAAGCAAATATTTACATGCAGAAGTTCAACTAGCTCAGGATGGTTCACGTTAATTGTTGCAAAGACCCTTTCACGTCACAAAACTTTTTTGTCAGAAAAAATACGTACAGTAGAAGCCAGTTAATTGCACTTCTGTTAATTGCACGGAATCACCAAGTCCCAAGCCGGTGCGGTACAGTTGGATAACTTCGCATAGTTGCACCATCCGGATAATTGCACGGAATACGCTGGCAAATAGGCTGTGCAATTATCCGGCATCTACTGTATCAGAAACATCATCTACATTTGTTATGCAAAAACAATTTTATAAACGACATGACAATATTTTGTTCAAGCTAAAATGAAGCATGATGTCGATCAGTCACGGGCCTCCTAGCGGCTTCCTGCGTTACTGCCGCAGCTTGTCTGAGTTTTACATATTTTCATGTACATATTCTTTGTTAAAAGAACGCTCGATTCTCCTTTATACGTACAGGCGACGGCTTCATCTACCTGCCGCAGATCATCGAGCTCTGGGGAACCGGAGACAAGTTTTACGAACTGAACACCGACGGCGACGATCACCTCACCTTCAGGGAGATTGAGAATGGGATGACTCTGCAGGACTTCTACGAGCAGTTTGACTTCAACGGTACTTACTTAATGTTATATCTGCGTCAAAATCTGTATCTGTATTTGTATAGCCGGTATAAACGCCCTTCTGTGTAACACATCACGCACGTGGCGCGGCAGCAGCTGGTTACTGAACGACCCGTCACACCTAACTTGTGCACATCTATCTGCAAGCGATTTTTGAAACTATCCAGAGTAGATGCCCCTACTGTGCTTGGTGATAACAAATTCAACTCTACTATAGTTCCAGGAAAGTAAGAATTTTTGAACACCTCAATCCTAGGTTGGTAACTCTGGTACTTGAAGGTATGACTGTTTCTTGTGCTTTATTGAGCTGTTATTGAATACGAAAGAACGGACAATGCGGGTATCTCAACCACAGCCTTGTACATAGTCATAGAATATAATACAGTCTTCGTGAAGTTTTACAAACTTTAAGGAACTTTTCTATACCTACAGGTGACGGGTCTCTGGACGCTGCGGAGGCTTACCAGATGAACTTCATCTACGACACCCTGAACGTTCCCCCGTCTGCTGACAACCCCCTGGACTCTAACGGTGATGGCAGGATCTCCAGGCTGGAAGTGATTAGCCACATGACCTACGATGAGGTGCTGATGGCTTTGGACGCGGACGGTAAGATGTATCTTCTCTCTCTCTCTTCTCTTTCCTTTCTCTCTCATTCTCTCTCTCCCTGTCTCTAAATCTCTGTCTTTTTCTCTCTATTATCTCTATTACTCTATCTCTCTTTCTATCTCTCTCACACACACTATCTCTGTCTCCCTCTGTCTCTTTTCTGTTTCTCTCTCTCTCTCTCTCTAAATCTCTATTTCTCATTCTGTTACTCTCTCTCTCTCGCACACACACACTATGTCTCTCTTTTTCTGTCTCTCATTCTCTATCTCTCTCGCTCTCTCTCTCCATCTGCCTCTATCTCTTTTTCTCACTCTCTCTCATACTCTCTCTCTCTCTCTTTTTCCTTAAAAAAATTGTTGTTGCCTTATCAACTTGACTAAAAGTGCATTTGTCTGACGCATCATACCCGCTCAGGTAGCCAAACGCTGACGCCTGAAGAGCTGAATATTCTGATGGGCGCCGCGACTGACCAGTTCATGAACGATCAGGACAACAACGATGACGGGGAGATCGACTACCAGGAGGCGCACAGCCACCGCATGAGCCTGATCAGGATCTTCGGCCGACTCGACTTGGACAGTAAGTTTATTTCCTCAGACTTATAGCTCCAAACTTTATTTAAATCAACATAGAAGCTGGTTCACATAATGCAGTACTGAATTGAGTTGTCACAGATATATTGAAAGCATATAAACTAACGTTGAAGATAGTCATTACTCACGTACGTGCACAGTAAATAGAATTTTCACCAAGCAGTGACCACTTTTCTAAAGTAAACACACGTACCTGTAAATTTTCGATGGCTATCAGTACATCTTGTTCACGGAGTGACCCAGTTCTCGCGAGACTAGATCCACCTAAGTTCTCGCAACTAAATTAAAACTTTCATAAGATTCACGGAGTTGAAATTAGCATACAAGGGAGTATCTCAAAGATGCATGTTCTTGCAACTAAATCAAAACTGTGTTGTCCCTGACAGATTGAAAGATTTAGAGTTCTAATGTCAATCAGTCCTAATGAGAGGGTTGCATTTGATGCACTGTACCCGTCACAGATTGTACCGTACCGTCATCTCACTATATACGTGTTAGGAACATATAACGTGGGTGGGAGGGGTATTAAAGTAATCTATTTCAGTAGAAAACAAATAGGAGAAAACAAACTCAGTTTGGAAGTTGAAAAGGCGCGCTGCCAAGGCGTCGTCAAAAATTAATACACCGAAACAATTTCTTAGAAGGCTTATTGAATTGATCGTGTGGATGACACCCAAATAACTGATGCGTGCGTGAGAATATAAAAAAAAGTTTTACCAAAACAAAGCTGGCTTTATATATTTTGAAACTAAACATACAGAATACAGTATACCGAACAATAGATTATTCATTTTGACCATGACATTAGTATGCGTTGGCTGATATTTGTTTGTGCAATATACGGCATTTACTTATGTTGAAGATGCTTTGTACGATTTGTAGTATGGTTGAAAACAAATTTTATTTTTGGAAACGGCCAAAAATTGATGCGCGCGCGGATGCCATCCATATCATCAAATCAACATGGTCTTAAGTATACTTTGGTATTCTTTGAACAAAGAGACTCTTTTTACACAACCATTGCTTTATTCTCACCGACGTTTCGGTGACCGTCTGTCACCTTCTTCAGGGCAATTCTGACTGGTTCGCTTTGTACTGCAGGCCAGGTGTTGCAAAACGTAAAGTATTAAATTATGTATAGACAGCTTTATGCAAAATATGTCTGTACATATGTAAATAATGTACGTTTTGTGACCGCATCTGAACTGTGAGCAGCGACACCTGTCCTGCAGTACAATGTGAACCAGTCAGAATTACGCTTAAGAAGGTGACAGACGGCCAGCAAAACGTCGGTGAGAATAAAGCAATGGTTGTGTAAAAGAGTCTCTTTACACAAAGTTTACTTGTGACGTGTAAAGTGTAAAGTGACGTACCAGCCTGATGAAACTATTCACGTTTGGTGTTCACTGTTCACAGACAGTAACTACACTCAAGACATAGACCGAATACACTACTCTGTAAACGGAGGTTTATTACTTCAGTCATAGAGTAATAAATTGAAGAAATGCCTTCTGAAGTAAACTTTGGTGTTCATGGCAATGTTCACAGACAGTAACTATACTCAAGACAAAGACCGAAGACACCACTCTGTAAACGGAGGTCAACCTTCAGTCATGGAGTAATAAATTCAAGAAAGGCCGTCTGAAGTAAACTTTGATGTTCATGGCAATGTTCACAGACAGTAACTATACTCAAGACAAAGACCGAAGACACCACTCTGTAAACGGAGGTCAACCTTCAGAGGGTCCAACCCCAACCCCGACGGAAACTAAGGTTTGTATTTCTCACTATCCTTTCTTCAGAAATCTAAACACATGGTGTGCATCAAACACACTACAGGTCTTCTTGAGCAATTTCAAGGTCTTTGATATGACTCGGCCGAAACTACCCCCTCTCTACATATAAAAGATATAGATAGATAGATGTGTGTGTGGTGGTGGTGGTGGTGGGGGGGGGGGGGCGTGTGGTGCTTGCTTCGTAGGAAGAAACTTTGCTACGTAACACCATAGGAAGGTAAACATTAGATATACAAATGTTACATTTCTAGTTTACAATAATTACCTCTCCTTTTTTCTCTACAGCAGCGAAGTTTACCGATGTCCTGACCGCAGATCTCCGGCAGCGGCCGCAAGACAAACATACCAACGGAAATAAACGTGTAAAAGTTGCAACAAAATCTTGGATGACATTTATGTAACAACAGTAAATGTTGATAGCAGACTACCGTTATTAGTGTAAGACATCCAGGTAGATAATATCAAAAGGCAAATCAATCTGTACAACTGG